>NW_015386930.1:727548-800021 GCF_001527695.2 Protobothrops mucrosquamatus | reverse complement strand
ATAGGTGTGTGTGTATATATATATCCAGTTATGACCTCGTCTAAGAATTAAGATCTGTAGGAAAAGTCCACTATCACGGTGCTCTCTTATCTAGAAAGAGTAGAGGGTATCTTCTTGTTATGGAATGCATTTCCTCAGAAACTATTTAGCTCTGACTCTCTCAGCTTTTATCAAATCTGTGAAGACTCATCTCTTCCACCAGATTTTAACCATTAATCATTTTCAGTATTATAAACTAATAAATATTGTACTAATTGTTTTAATCACTTGAAAACCAGAGATTTCCTGTTTAGCGTGAGTGTCAACAGGAAATTATGTCTGTCTTGTTCTTTATCTTTCTATATATAGAAAACTTAGGTTTTTTTTCTTCAACAGAACAAGATGACTTTCCTCCATTTTACAATCACAATCATTTCTACTTATTTATTTGTAAAAGCAGAGGCCTCTTTTTAGAGAATGATTTAAATAAAACCCTTATTTTACCTATTGATACTTAATTTCACTTGAGCATAGGGTATAAAATTACAGGCACAGAGTTATTCCTTACCAGTACATTTTTAAGTTTGATGTCTCTATGAACAAGCCCCTGGCTATGAAGAAAACGAATCCCTTCAACCACATCCAGTGCAATCTGTAACCTTGTCTCCAGTGTCAAACCAGCCTAAGTGAAAAGAAAACTCTCTTTTAGCAATCTCTTAATGTGATTAGTAGCTCCAAATATTAAGAAGTGATTCTTGTATATGACAAAAGGTTTTCTCAGGAAAAAGTTTCTTAAGAGAATAGTTCCTCTCAGAAGATTAGTTGAAAAGGTCATGGCATGGTTCTGCTTGTTCTATTCTATTTCATTCTGCTAGGCTGAATATGAGAATGCTAACTGGAACACACACACACATTCTCAGGGAAGTCTATATTTGCAATAAAATGAGGAAGGAAAAGGTTTCCAGGGCAGCCCAATGAGAATTCAACACTCTCAGCACCATCTGAAGCAACTGAATATTGAGGGTGGCAACTGAATAAGTTAGAGTTAATTGTTCTTTTGGAATCCCTGAGACAATAGTGTGGGGAAAATTATGGTCTCCTTCTTGCACTTAGCAGAAGATTCCAGAGTTAAGAAAGAAAAGCATTTTTTTCTCTCTGTCTCATTTCTCAATATAATAGTGATATCTTTTATTTAGCAAAATGGGGTGGGGAAATATAGGAACTAGCAAATAAAAATGTTGCTTTTTCAGTCCTCACATGAAACCTAAATAGTCCTACTAAATGCCCATTTCCTTATTGGCTGGACATAAGCAGGAACCATGGAGATGCTAACCTAATGTGATCTAATCTAATCTAAACTAAACTAAATTAAACCATACCATACTTTTGAGTGAAAAGTGGAAAGGGTTACACTGAGATTAGAGCTACCACACAGGGCCACTAGTCGGCATTTCATTTTCTTTAAAACCATTTTTCCTGTTTTGAAAGAGTTTCTCCTTACCTTTAATCCAGTATAGAGGTCTCTGTGTAACTGTTCCATTATCAGTAAAACAGCAATGCTGGAACCTCCTCCATAGCTATAATCTATCACGGATCCATGAAGGTCTACCAACCGCTCATGCTTTGGCAGTGACCTAGAGGGTATGTCAAAAGTAAGATCCAAGTAGTCATTCTATCTATTCGATTTCTTAGGAACAGACAATTACTATCAAAAGAAGCAAAGCAGTTTTTCTAACCTAGAACATTTCAAGATTATTTTTCTTTAACCTATACTTTCAGAAATATGCACTTAAAGTATTGTTTTTAATCAGTGTTAGGATGAAAAAATTACAGATAAATATTCTAACTATGAAAATATGCAAATTGCAGCAAATCTGCTAAAAGATTTGACACTTCTTTTTGCCAAGTTATATTGATTTTGATATATCTTTGAGATGCGACCATAAGGGGGCTTGCCGTTAAAGTCACATGTTACGACAGACGTTAAACAAAATGGGCTTCCTAATGACCCTCACACCCTGCTCTTCTTGATTGCGGCCATTAAATGAAAGACTAGGTCATTAAATGGAGCATAGGGTGAAGGAGGGAGGCCTTTGTAGACCTAGTGCAGGTCCACCTCCCAAAGTCTTCCCCATCCTCCTGAGACACCTCGTCTCCACATGCCTTTTCTCACTCCCCCGGGACCCCATAGGCTTTAGGTCCAATTCCTACCCTACCAGGACAAACACTCTCCTCATCACTGACTTTTTCAAGAGCTCCGAGGCATTTCAGAGACTGGAAAGGATTGCTTCATTGCACAGCCATGTGACATGATTCTAGAAGCAGCGACAATATTTACAACTACCAAAATGTAATTCGGCTACTGGAAACATGGTGGCCACCTCCTGAATCATGCAGCAGAGGGACAAAATAACGTTCGCTAATGTAGCCTGCTTTTTGGAAATCTCTGGGGCATTCTAGTATCACTGCCACTTCCAGAACTGTTGTAACTTCGAACAGCCATTAAGTCACCTTTCACATCTTGAGAACTACCTGTAGTTTGGCAGGCGTTTCTTGCTATTTCCTGCTCATTAACCACAAAATGTAATTATACCCACCTCATATAGTGAAATTCCAGTGCAAGATCATTCCAATGCTTCTCATCTGGTGGAACAACAGATTTGAGTGCACATGGGAAGTGTCCCCCCCAGGCATTACATAGGTACACCACTCCATATTGCCCTCGGCCCAATTCACGGCCTAGTTTTGGTTTACCTGAAATAAATATCAACTTTATCAAAGTAAAGTATTTTCTATGGTCCTTTCTGATAGTATGTATTTTTCTATTTTTATTAACTTTAATAAAAGCTAATGACTATGCTATTAATTAGTTGTATAAGTTCAATTATACAATGAACTTCTTCACAGTATAATTTATATAATTTATAATACCATACTGAATCAGATTTAATCAATTGTTACATTGATATAATGTAAAGGATATCTGCTTCCTGACAGCTGCATTATTATTTGGTATGAATTATAAATGTATTCTGTTATCTCCTGTTTCATCAAATCAGGCTGTATTTTTAGATTTATTACATTTTTAATAGCTGCTCTGAAACTTAATAAACGTATAACAAGCTATATGTACAATATTTCAGCTCTTTTTCTATTTTGCTTTCACTATTATTTCCAGGTCTTAGGACAATAAAGTACTAGACAGTATTAGATCTAGAGTTATTCTTTTACAAACTAAAGGGAGTTTTTGGTTGCACAATGCCTCCTACTAAAAGAAGGATTAAGTGATGTTTTTGATTTCTGCCAGTACCCTTCCAGAACTTATTTTCAGATGAAATAATGGATTCCAGGGGAAAAAAGGGCAATTTCCCCAATCCCATAGAAAGAATCCTAAGAGTGAAGTTTCACTAATAAACACTCTAGATTCAAGAATAAGCATTTTATTTGTTGCTAGATCTACTTATGTCTCTTAATGCAAATTAAATGAAGTTTGTATTTAAAAGTAAATTACTAATTTTAATTTCAAATCAATCAATTTTAACTTATAAGATAATTAAAAATGCAAAACATTTAAAATCTTATTTTCTGATCACTTGATTTGGGGGAATTATTGTAATAAGAATAAGCTATAGCTATATAACTTCTTCTACCTGCAACTCCCACCTGATCACACAGTCGCTTTATTTTTCTTCCAATCTATTAAACATTAATTTAAAGAATTGTGTTCTGTTAATGTTGTTTCATACTATGTCTACCGATTTATACTGAAGTTTCAACTCTTTGTCTTTAACTCCAACTATAGCTCATCTGAATGCTATATACAGATAGTCCTCAACTTACGAATGGTTGCTTAGCAACCATTCAAAGTACTGATGGACCTACCTGGGGAGTACTTACAACCCGGATTCGAAACCCTATTCAGGGTCCCATGCGGTCCCATGATCACATTTCAGGCATTCATCAACCAAGCTGCATTTATGGCTATTAGCACTGTCTTACAATCATGCAACTGCATTTTACAACTGCATTTACTTCTAGTTTTTGGCAAACCCATGACCATAGTGAACCAATGGTTCGCTTAATGACTGCCCAAAAAAAGCTGTCATATGACTGGCCCATTTTACAACCATCACGAGTTACAACCATGATGGGCAGGCTTCATTACAGTTGTAACTTGAGTCCCTTTATTAAGGGACTTAGTTGCTCAACACAAATAGCTACCACTGGCAAACATAGATTACAGCAACTATGCAGGCCATGGGCTCAGATCACCATTTGGGATGTGATTTATTTAAAATATATGATTACTAATTGCATGAATGTCTTACTGTCTAGAGTTAGAATTAAAACATAAGCCTTCTAAGTTATGGTGACCTCTAACTTTTCCAATCATTCCAGTTACTATGTGTACATAATATAAATAAAGGACCATCTACTTGTAAAATTGAAAATATTATAGGAGAAAATGAAGCCAAACTATTAATAAATTAAAAAAAAGAAATGTGGCAATGCTCACCATATAACAAAACATCTTGCAAGGACCTGCTTTCCAGTGACAGACGGGCAAGGCGAGGGGCATGGTCTTTCCGCACCTTCAACCAAAGATCTTCTGTTTTTTCAAGCCTACCTGAATGGCCAGCCTCTAGCTAATACAAAATTGATCTAACATAAGTACATCTGTGCCATCCTTTGGATAATATTTAGATAGATTACTCACACAATATTCTACTTTCTTCCATTGAAATTAATATTTAAAAAATTAAATAGTACCAATCATAAATCCTTTCATTCAGTGCCACTATAACTTCAGTCACTGAAAGAATGTTTGTAATTCGAGGATTCTCTATAATTATCCCTTGAGCAGGAGATAATAAGCAACATCTTCTGCTGTTTCCGGTTTGATTTCCAGTTTCTGCCCATGTCTAACAGTTGTAGCTGGTTTATCTACTCTTTTAATGTAACTCTAGATGCAATCCATAATATCAAATGCAAAATGTTTATTCCCCAGTACTTTTTAAGAGTTGGCAAATGAGCACTACAGTATCATCACCTCCATTTCACCCATTTTAATGACTAGAATAGCTGTAACACAGTACAATCCTCCAGTTCAATGGAATTAGCACAGTTGTGTTTTTATAGCTGTATCTCCTATTGTTAAAAGGACTACAAGAGATAAGATGGTGTCCAAGTGCTCTTTATGTTGCCAAAGAGTAGAGAGATGAGCAATAGATGTCCTCCTTATTATTTGAAAATCTGAGATTAAATGTGCTGATTTGTGTTCTTTGCGGTTCAAACTGACCTGTCGCAAAGAAGCAGCAAAAGCTTCATGAGAACTATTTAGCCTTGTTCGGAACTGGCTGCAGATGCTCTTTGCCAATCTGGATGCACTAAGACTCTCAATGGCATCCTGAGCTACCTTCCTTTTCCACTCCGTGGTGATAGCAGGAGGGCTCACCCAAGTGATCCGTTGTATTATCTAAAGAAGAAAAAATACATGTATCTTATTGCTGGAACTCAAGTATTAAAGTGCTGCTTTCATCTTAGCCAACACTAACTTTGGATCTGGCAAGCACAAATAAATTAGGATAATGGATGAGATTAGATAAATGTTGTTGTTATATGTTGTTATATCCAACACACTTGCCATATTTTATCTCTGCGTTTTTAAAATCAATTGTCTTTTATTCCAACATAAGATGCCTCTGAATCTTAATGCATAATGGAAGTAGCTATTTTCCAATTATGCAGATGGTGATGATATGAATTAATAGAAGACAATGTACTTAAGATAAATTTCATTACAATGAATCAATGCTGTTAAAATATTTAATACCTGCTTGATCTGTTCCCACAGCATCCGTGATACCGTTGAACCAGAGTGAAAAGTAACTTCTACGTGGTAGGCTGCATTCAATATCTGCAAAAAGATTAATTATATACCTGCAAATTGAAATAACTGTCCACTATATTTAAACAACTGAGTACCCTGGAAAGAGCTTCACAAATAAATTCCAATACATGGACTCTTTGTGCCAAAAAGCAAACTATTTTGGTCTATGTATGAATTCAGTCCATTCCCAATTTACCCAAGAGGAAGAAGAGCCTGAATTTAAGGCAAACCCATTTCCCAGAGGACATGTAGATCAAAACAATATACATCCACAATCTTGTGCATTGCCCAACTTCTCTAATATGTCAATTAGAATTGCCAACTCCAATTGAAATCAATTCTGCAAATTAACTGCTCACCCAACTGTGTTATGCTGCAAACATAGCATGCACACAAATACAATGGGAAGAGGCCACATTTAAAAAAATCAATAGGATTGATTTTAATCAATATTAACTAATTTCTTATAAAATATGATACCCTATATGTAAAATGAATTGGTCACAATCTACCCACACATGCATAATTCTCTCACACACAAATGTTCACATAGAGAAAATTTGAAGAAATCTGGATTTGGTAAGCAACATCTATACATACTTACTCCGCCTTAGATTCCATTAAGTCTAGTGGCTCATATCCCCAGGTAAGTATGCCTAGACTGCTGCTATGCTGATAGAATGATTTGTATAGCTCAGCTTATTTCACATATAATGGGATGAAAATTGAGGAAAAATTAGAATTTTTCTTAGAATATTGAGGGTTTTCCCCCCCTTCTTCTTACAAAGAGATAACAGATCGATACAGGCCTTTGTGCTGGGCTTAAAGCACAAGAAAATCTGTGCATGCTTACTCTATATTAAGTTTTGTTTAGTTCAATGATTGAAACTCCTAAGTAAATGCATGTAAGACTTTATTCCTGCTCAATCACTGTCATTCTATTCCAGATGCTGAGGCCAAGTATCTACTTGGAAATCTCTTATCTATGGAGGTTATATGCAAAGTGAGGATACTACTATCAAGGGTCCTTATTATGTTACAAACCCCCAGGTTCAGAGGAGACTTTCTATGGCAAACATGCATCCCCTTACACATAAAGAACAACAAAGGCAGTGGTTTATCCACGGTAGTCTCTTTTTCGCTTGAAGGGACAACTCATTCCCTTACTATCCTTCTGCCATTTATTCATTTTCAACAGCATAATGCTCCATTAGCATGTTCTCAACAAACATAGAATGAAGTCTTCCAATACATAGGTGGTTATTAGGAGAAAACTTCTAATCTTTCTGTATATGTTACTTCAGTATCTTTGTGTGTGCATTCTTTATTTATTAAACTTATATTCCATTTTTCCTGTAGGTGTTCAAAGAAGTTCTCTTTTTTTCAACACATGCACTTTTAATCTCCCAACAAACTTGTGAGGCAGATGTTGGGATAGTGGTTGACCCACAGTCATACCCAAGGGGTTGTAGTTCAACCCAAGATTCTCCAATCCAAATCAAATTGTTTTTGCATCACATTGCCTCTCAATCAGCTAATATCCTAGAAAATGTTCTGTAAAATGATCTAAGTAATTTGTATTGCTTTACCTGTTTTAAATAATTGCTTGTAATATGTACTGAAACATCCTGCTGAGATTTTTCCAGACTCTTCAGACATCTTTCCAGAGTGCCTACAAAACTCTCTCGCAAGTAGTCCACAGAACTTATCAGTTTATTAGCAACTGCTTGGTTTAACCTTGAGATTATCAATTCCTGGATTTGCTTAATACAGCACTTAATGTCTTTAGAACTTATAGGCTCCCCATTCTCAGGAATAATTATATCTAGGAGAGAGATAAAGAAAAAAAAATCAACATTAAAGGAAATTTAAGCAGCTTCTCAAAACAAATGTAATGTTACATTTTGTGCTTGAGTGCAATTAAATATAACAGTGATGGCGAACCTTTTAGAGATCGAGTGCCCAAACTTCAACCCAAAACCCACT
The DNA here is from genome assembly GCF_001527695.2 of Protobothrops mucrosquamatus. Lineage (NCBI taxonomy): Eukaryota > Metazoa > Chordata > Lepidosauria > Squamata > Viperidae > Protobothrops > Protobothrops mucrosquamatus. Next base: position 792,166 of record NW_015386930.1, on the reverse strand, counting down.
TATGTATTGCCGGGTGCCGATGGGCGTGGCCTGCTGGGTAGGTGTGGCTACAGTGGTCATGGCAGATGGGTGGGCGTGGCCAGGGTGGGCACGGCCAGCTTGATGTTGCTCCTGGGGAGGGACGCCTCTGAGGGCCGGGCAGGGTTGGGGGAGATCCAGGGGTCTCTGGCGAGTGGGGCGGTGGGCAGGAAGCTGGTTCTGCGGAGTGAGGTGAGGCAGGGCGGGGGTGCCATGTCGCGGGGCAAGGCAAGGCAGGGGCCGGGGCGGCTGCTACCTGACACTATCGGCCCCCACACACAAAGGCCAGCAAGCGCATGGGTGCTGGGATGCATCCGGCCACATGGGACCTCGGCAAGTTAGCGGGCGGCTGATTGAAGAGGACGGTTGCCATCTCTGGGGCATGGCGCGCGTGCCCACAGAGAGGGCTCCGAGTGCCGCCTCTGGCATGCATGCCATAGGTTCGCCACCACTGAAATATAACATGCTACCTAAATTGGGGTTTAGTAACATATCCCACAAATTAAGCATTTTGTCCCTTGAAGTTAGGAGGAAAGTTAACTCTCTTAATAGGACTAGTTTAGTTATTGTAAAATCAAACTCACCTAAAAATAAGCCCTATCAAGCTTTCTTATGGAATAGAAATTTTCAAATCTGCACTGATAAACTGTTCAGATTAATTGGACTCTTTCACTAGATTATTCCAAAACTAAATAGTGAAACTTCAATTTAGCAACCCTGATTTAATGAACTTTGGATGCAACAAATAACAAATAAGATTTCCATCTAGATATCCCTCAAAAACAATATTCATTATGTTCACAATTAAGATGGTGATAAATTTAAAACAGACATGCACACACTTATTTGTGGTAGTATTCATCATTTGTATGATAATGTTATGCAGTATATCATTACAATGATATACCTTACGATTTAACAGACATTGAGGAAGAATGAATACCCCCTTCCCCCAAATGGTTCATAAAATTAGGCTTAACTCTTTAAAAGTTGTTTGTTACTTACAAGACGGACTAGTGTATTATTGAGGTTTATCACATCTAAATATATTTTGTTTTTTTTAAACAAATGAATTCAAATTTTTGTATATGTGCTACTGAACAGTATTTGAATGAAGCTGGCTGGTGGTATTTATGTATATACTCATAGTAGTTAAAAGGAAATTGGAGGTAAAACAAGAGCATAAAGTTAATTTTAAGATCAACTACTATTGATTCCATCTTTACATGAAATTTGCTTTTTCAATAAATAAAAAATATAATCATTGCAGAGCCCCTTCAAAAGTGATAAATCACTTCAAACTGTAGTCCTAAGTGCATCTATCAAAAATGCTTTGTTCTGAATTAAACATTAAATAGGTTAGAATCTTTCTACAAATTATTTTTACAAATTAACTTCTGTAATTAAGTTTGCAGAAGTTAACGTGTAACTGTGCTGCTATACTATAGATTTTCTATTTTTAAAAGTCAGTTAATTTTTTACTGCTGTTCTCATAGCTCCTGAAAGCAAAGACAGATTTATCTTTGATTTTTTTCAAAATTAAAGAAGACAAGCCACATTTAATTTTCAGTTTTACTGCTAAGCAATTGAATTCTGCATAGATTATTTAAATCACTGAATGAAAATATTACTTCTCTCTATAGCATGTTGATTTTCATATAGTTAAAATTATATTTATCTAAAAGAACCTTGTAATGGAGTTTAAGAATCACAGATAAACATAGATCTGGCTCTTAAGTAGTTGTTACCACTGCCCCATCCCAAATAGCATGTTTGAGAAATGAACAGAATGTAATTCCTGGGGAAAAACTATCCACTATCTTTTGGATCTTCTCAATTTTTGCATATTTTGCTACTCAGTGTTACTAGAGCTTCTTGTCGATCTTACCAATATAAAAAAGGATTTGACCACACTGAAATATTGTCATTATTTCATAACATCATCAAACATGTGATGTGCTCCTTAGATAATGTCCCGGTTTCAATTATCTTTTATTGCAATAACTGCAATAAATGCTTCCTATAAGTGAAAACAGTCTCTCGTATATCTGACTCACTCCTCCTTTGTAAACTGCTTCAATTGAGCTTTTCTAGTATGAACTAGAAAAATTAGCATGGGGCCAGGTTATTTGAGGGACTCTATCTCCCAAATCGTATCTACTCATCCCATCAGGTTTGGTAAAGAAAGAAATATTACAGGAATGTCATGTAACGGACCAAAGAAGAGAGTCCTTGGACCATTTCCCCAAGAACAGATTGGTCCTGACCTTGCTGGCCTTCCAGAAGGGCCTGAAAACATAGCTTTGCCATCTGGCCTGGACATCCTGTAATGTCGGTATGGAATCTGTAAAGTGCAAAGTTAGTTCACTCCCCTGCAGATTATGCTCTTTAATAGTTTTTATTGATTTTTGATAACATTTGTTATGGTTTGGGTTATTTTGTAGTATCATTTTTGTATTTTTAACTTTATCTACGTGAGATGAGCAGCTATATAAATTTATCAAATAAATAAATATTAAATAAACTAGTCATTTCAGATCCTACCACAACTTTTCCTTGGGGTTTAGACTAAACTTTGATTTGGCCATTTCAAAACTCTGAATTTATTGTTCATCCATTCTCTCATAAACCTGCTTGAATGTTTATTACTGTTTTTGTTACATAACCCACAACTTCAGACAGCTGGCCTGATATTCTCTGGTTTAATTTTGATACAAAGCAGAATTCATTCTTCCTTCAAAGAAGGCATGTCATCAAATCCTGAGGGCATTCCTTCTGCTACCCACTCTAAAAGAATCTGCTGTGTCATCTAGATACTTTTAGGCAAACTTGAGATAACTTTGATATTCTACGACCACTATTATGCTATCCAACTTTTACCCTATATTTTCTAATGATAGAATTATGAATTTTTGCCATGTTTAATGAGGGAAGTCTACAGATCCCAGAATGTTTTTCTGAGATTCCTTGAGACTTGTGGCTTGAAATGATTTCACTAGAACAACCGTTCAGTATCAGCAGAAAGCTTCAAGGCTTTAGAAATTTTTTAAAATCAATTTCTTGGTTGAGACACATCAATTCCTTTTTTATAATGGTGTTCAGAAATATATTCTGAAAAGGGTATGACATTCCTCTACTGTCTTGAAGAGAGCCGAAGTTTGTAAGATTTATATAAGTCAAGTCTGGTCCTAATTATCCTTTAATTTAATTTAATTGACTGCACTAGGAGGGCAATTACTTGTACACATACATGCAAGAAGCAGGATCCTTATAAAGTCTGTATAACATTCAGTACAAAAATGTACAATATGTACAATGTAGAATACTTTTACAGAACATTGTTATCTTAGTTAGAAAGCTGTATCTCTTTCAGTCATAGACAGCCATCACACTAGTCATTCCCCAAGGTGAGCATACTTCAGACATGTAGGTTTCAGCTCCCAAAATTCTTAGAAATATCTATACTACCTGGAGAGTATTCAGCTGGAGAAAACTACATTAATAAATTACTCATGCTGATCCAACGTGTATGAAATTTCCATCAATTGTGTTTCAATCCTGATGGCATATTCACTTGATTTGTAAAATTTAAAAGCAAAACATATGAATGAACATTTTTACCTGGACCAACATGGGAATCTCTAAGGAGGAGGTTTTCCAGAATCAATATAAAATGCAAAATAGAATTCTCTTTGCAGGTCATTATTTTTTATGATATGACTTGCTTTACCTTTGAATTCCATATTAGCAGCATCTTCCAGGAGCTCTTCTTTCATGTTATTGAGAGTTTCAATTATCATATCTTTCATTTCTTCTTGTTTGCGGTTGGCTATACTCATCAGAGATTCGTACAGCTCATTCTCTTTTTTCTGTGTATACTCTAAACGCTTTGGAGTGATTTGCAGGTCTCGTTGCATGTCAAAGGCTTGGTTGATGAAGATGTCTAAGCAACGGTAGTGTACGATGTTCAAAATGGTGGCAGCGTCTATCAAACGCTGTTGCAGCACTTGTTTGGAGAAAGTGCTAAGCAGACGAATCTTATCAGATTGTTCTACCAGCATGCTTTGGGCTTTGGCATCAGTGCTAGGAGCTCCACAACTGCAATGGTTGCTACTAAGATAATCTAAATCTAGCAGTTGCCGAAAAAGGGATGACTTTTCAGTTTCTGCATTTTGAGGAGATATTAGTTCAGATCCCAAATCTAATACTTTGAAAAAGAAGATGGGTAAAGCGAACTTCTCTTTAATCTCTTGCAGCTCATTCATGTCCAGTGTTGAAAGTTCAGCCTCACTGATGGCAAAAGTGATGACTGGAAGAACGCTGTTGATAGATTCTCCCAAAGTGTCTTCGGCTGACTGGAATCCCCGACATGGAGCTATCACAATATCCATTTCCTGAAGATATCAAAGCATTAAAAATTTAACATTAAGGGCTGATTTGAGCTTTGCATCCTGCACTCCCTCCCTTCCACATCCACAGCAAAAAATGTATCTCTCCTGCTTTCAAGGGGAATCTGAGAAAGATAAACATAATAATAATCTTTAAGTACAATTAAAGTCTCAATTTTGTATAAGTGAAGATAATTCCTTAATTTTTCCTTTAACTCTCAGAATATAAAAAAAATCTTATATTAATGACACCAATTTTTCCTCATTTAGATACAGAACATGTTCTACAATACGACAGAAGAGATGGCTTCCAAAAATTGTAGATAATCCAGTGCAATTCTTCAGTGCAAAGCAGATAAACTTATTTAGCTTTCAGTAAAGTGGCTAGCTTAAATATAGTATATCTATATGGTTTGAGAAAACAGGATGATACATTACCCCTATGTTTTTCACAACAGAAAAACAGAACCATAATTAAGGCTATAATTATTTTGTAGGTGTTTCATAAGTAAACTGCCTAGTCTTTGTGCCAGATATCTGTGCTCTTCATAAAGCCTTGTAATTGCCTCATGCCCAGTAATTGCACTACAGCTACTGAATTGACTTGGTTGGCCTGTAATAACTTTATGTGTGTGTGTTAAACTACATTGGCTGTAAGAATTTTTCTTTTTAAAAATCTATACAGTAATTATGTAAAACTTCAGAAGCTCTATATCTCTATATCAGGGGTGTCAAACTCAATTTCATTGAGGGCCACATCAGCATTGGGTGCGGCCTACTGGGTGGGTGTGGAGTGGGTGTGGCCTACTGGGTGGGCATGGCCAGCTCTACATCGTTCGCGTCAAGGGTGCCTGTGGGGCTTGGGCAGGAGTGGGACAGATCTGAGGGTCTCTGGCAGAAGGGGATGGGACCGGAGCAAGCGCCAAGGCATGGTCCATTTCTTCATTCCTCACAAAGGGTGACACCTCCCCAGCATGCACCCAGGGGGCGGGGCCAAAGCGGCAGGGACTGGTTCCTCGCTGTTTCTAGACGGCCTTGTGGAGCTAAGACTGAATGCGCTTCAGCATAGATGGCCACCGCAAAATTGTACATTGGCTCCCGGTCAGCCTGGGCCAGGGCCAAAGCAGCGGGGGCCGTTCCCTCACTGTTTCCAGGATGGCTTCGCGGGCCACATGAAAACACTTCGTGGGCCACATCCAGCCCCCGGGTCTTGTGTTTGACATGTCTGCTCTATATTTATGGCCTCTGCATATTTTGAAATCTATTCTGATCCGCCTGTTTAATTCAGCTCATTTGTTTGATGTTCCTTTGATATACTGTCAGTTTACAAATATGAATAGCAGAATTGTAATAGATTCTGGCAAACACTCCCTGAACTGATACATTTTGCTTGACTTTTCACAGAAACAATTTATAACTCATTTTAATCACATTTTCAGCAGAATCAGAACCATGCCAAATATTACATTAAATAACAACTGCAGCCCCACCCCCATGCAAGTGTGTTATGAAGAATGAAGTGAAGAGCCAGGTTTAAGAAAAATTCAGGTATTAAATATATCACTTTGGTTGATCCAGATTCATATTACTCTTAAAACATTATATAAGCTTAGAACTGGTAATATAAAAAAGATCAAAGTAAATTTCAGAAAGAAGGTGTTTTGTCTCTGAACAAACATCAAACAAATACTCATGCTGTCTGAGATGCAGATTTCAATGCAACTTAGAGCAAACATCTCAACTGTCTCCACCCCGAACAAGCCAAAACTGAGCACAAAGATGATAACCCTATAAAACTATTACTAAACAATTAAATGTAGCAAATTTCAGCCACTTCAATACATCACTAGGTTTTCCAAAATTCTTTTCCTGCAACTCTCAAACTAAACTGTTAATTGCCGTTTGCCTGACTGTCATGGGACTTCAGAACATAGAATACAAAAACTGATGTTGCTAGGCAAAAGTGAAAGTTAAGATAAAGATTCATGAGCAAATCAACATTTGCCATGAGAGATGACTCACATTCATTGCAATAAACAAAGCCAATGAAGTGGAAAGAGTTAGACATCTCAATATGACAATCTTATTTGATGAACAGAAGCTAAAGTGAGTATTCTTGCTAGCTCTTATCAGTGGTTTTCTTTTAGCTTTTGCTTCTTCTTACACAGGATAACAGAGTTCCTAAGTATAAGGCTAATATTCCACAGTGGAACCTATTTCTGCAACCGGATTTAATGTTTGGAAATTAAACTTAGACATTCTCAACCAAATTAACTTTGCAAAAAAAAAATTGTAATTGATGAGTTAACAACTTCAGGACATCCACTCATTGCTCCAGCTGAATAAAATGGAAAAGTGTAAAAGAATTTTCGATATTAAATTAAATATATGTTAGAACTATAACTAAAGGAACTGGATAGCAAGTACCATCTTAAAATAGTATTTTTCTTTTACAAGAGGGAACATTGTTAACACAATACATTTTAATCATTAGCTGAAACCCTATTCACATCTTTTTTTAATAGCCAGTTTTCCTTTTTGGTATGCAGTCTTTTTAAAAATATATCTGTAATATGATAAAAAGCAACTTGAATGCAATTACCTACAAATAAGAATCAGCAATATTTGTAGATAACAGGAAGAGAGAAACTTATATTTTATCCATTCTATCCTGAGAATCCACTGGTGTTCTCCCACACTGCACCTTTTTTTCCAAAATGTGCCAGGATTGACCAATACTATTCACACTTTATATATGGGAATTAAAGTCTAATGCAGTTGGAAGAAAAGGCTGGAACACACTATCAGTCAGTTGAGCAGTCCCAATCTACTTCTCCACAGCTTTTTTTCCACCCCCCTCAACTGACTATATAATTATATAAATGCTCAATTCTTAACAGGGGTTAAGAATAGTATAATTCAGAACCTTCTTATATCTAATCTCAATGTGCATACAAAGAATTAATATCTTTAAGAATCTACTTTAAAAAAAGAAAAGTCTAGCAAGAAAAGTCTAGCAATGTTTGAATGAAAAATAATGATTTAGTCAGAGCTACATAGGGCATAAAAACCACATAGTAACAACTGCCTTCAATTCTTTGAATTAGATTAGCAGTATCTCTAGCAGTTGGAAACCAAAACAATTTTATTCAAGCCAAACATTTTACAATCTGGCTAAATAAATCCATATTTTACAATTCTACATCTTTTGTTCCTTAACATTTCTCTGATAGAATTCTGTGCAAAAATGACAATCTTGGCATTAGCTATTTTCACCTACTTATTTTAATTGATATTTCAATTAATTTTTTTTATTTAAAATTCCATAAATGGGAAATCTAACAATGGTCCTTTGGGGAAGGGGGGTTGAATTTAAAAACTCTCAATTTACTATTTCATATGATGCAAATACTGAATTTGTCCTAACTATATCCTGATTCTAACAAAAGTATCTTTTTCATCGATTCAAGAAGTTCACAGAACACCTTTCAGTTGTCTTCCATAAGTTGACTTACATAAATAAAACTAGATTAGCATATTTAGTTGAAATGCATGACATTAAAAGCAATAGTTTTCTGTGCTCACATTATATTTCATTCCATATTAGCAATATTCCAATATGAAGATATACTTAAAAAATAGACTTGTAGGTAAATTTTCTACGGCTAGTGGTAATACAATACAATTCTCATGTAATAGACAGCCCAAATCAAAAGAAACTTGAGTATATATCTATAATGCACTAATACCCAACTGAGGAATACAATATTTAAGTACAATAAAGGATATGGAAAAGAACATTTAAATTTTATAAATGTAAATTCTTAATCGCGGATAAACCAAGGGTTGACCAAGTATGCCAATCAATAAAATTTAAACATTTTATTTCCAACCAACGTTTCTTTACTTCAAATTGCATCCTCCATATTTCATACTCTAGAAACAGTAGTTTTAAATTCAGAGACACACATTGAAATTAAACTTAAGGATGAACTCAAACTCTTATATTTTTAAAGTTGTTGTTTAGAATTTCTTCATCTATATTCAAAATAAAAAATGTAACATTAATTAAAAGACTTCTGGCAAAACTACTTTCCTATGTTTAAACATGAAATAGTATGTACAAAGGTATTTGTTTTCATTGGTACCTGTAATAAAGTATGATTCAGTGTAACCTCCAACTCTGCAATCTGATGTGCCAGATCCTCACTGTCATCATGGATTTCTAAGTCCTCCTCAGGTATTGTTTCCCAACTACTTTGATGAGCTGCCAAATTATGAACCAATTCATACTGTCCTGGTAGAGCTAAACTGATCCGTGTTTGTCTTCCATGTGTGAAACGAATTCGACGTCTCTTACAATTCTCCTCGCTGCTAATTTTGGTGGTAGGTAGCAGTCTCCTTCCCAAGAGCATGTTGAGTAATTGGCATTTGGCATTACAGTTTTGACCGAAGATTAATAAGCATGGGTGACAGCTTACTGTCAGTTGGAGGTATTCCTCCTCATGTCGGGGAAAGGCGATTGAACTTAGCTGTCCTAAAAAAAAAAAAAAGCATATAAATATTATGAGGAATTTTATGCTGCAAGGTTCTCAGCACAGATTTCCCCAAGATTAACCTTCTCATTCAAGGCCTCCTATAAGTGTTGGGACTGCCAATTCCCAGAATTAATCAGCAAGCAGAGCCCCTGCAGCTTATATTCCCAATACATCTGGAGCAGATGTACCCAACCTGTGGGCCACGGCCCAGGCCATGGGCTGTTGGCCACTGGGCTGCCTGAGTGGCTGACCAGTGCATGTGTGTGTCGTGCACCCCCCCACAGTGAGCATCGTACAAGCGCTAGCTAGCATCATGAGCACACACCCTCACTTGCGCTAGCATTGTGGTGGCGCCCAGGCACTAATGTTGCCCAAGCATTGCGCGGGTGCTCGTGGCCACATTTGCGTCACATGTGCAATTGTGGCCCCATTCATGTGCGTGCTTGTAACCCCCTTCGCGTGCACATGGGCGCATAAAGGCATCTCTACACCCCCCCCCGCACCGGGCCAACAAAGAAAGGTTGGGGACCCCTGATCTGGAGGATTCCCATATAAAGAAGCCTATCTTAGACATATCAATTCTAAAGTAAGAACAAAATGTTCTTGTGACATTTCAAGGTTTTTCTTGATTACAGTGTAAGCATTCATGGATCACTGTTCACTTTGTCAAATGTATTATAGCCCTAAGAGAATTTTGTATATAGACAGTGTTTGCGGGGGGGGGAGGGGAGAGGAAGAGAGAGATGATGATAGAGAAATCAGAGACAGCAAGCTATTATCTCCACAGAGAACTGGATATGGCTTAGGAGCTACTGCTCCCACATATCAAGTCTGTTCTTCCCATGCCAGCAAATACACGTTTTAGGCAGTAAGGAGGATAAAAAGCAGCAATCCAGAATCTTGTGCTTTTAATTTACATAATGGCAGGAAATTGAATAAGCATCTTTTCCACAGGCCCCTTCAAGTTTAATGCAATACTAAAACTTGAATTTATCTTAATAGTTTCAGCTGATGAAAGAGAGGCAGCAACAGCAAGGCTCCCATCCATAATGATATTTCCCTCCCCTTCTATTCCCTCCAGCTATCAGCTGTTATTTCCAAGGCTACTGGTCCATCCACTCCATTGTGCACAGATTGCCTGCCTCCATATCCTATTATATTATAGCCTTCAAGCCATTCTATCTGAAGACAGTTAATCTGAAAAAGTGAGGAGTTATGTGTTGAATAACTTATTTTCCCCAAAATGTTTATCTCCTACCGCATTATCAAAATACAAAGGCTACTAATAAATTCAGAAATACAAATCCTATCAATGATATGTAGTTTTTACACAGCATATAAAATGGAAACAAGATAAAATAAAATAGTTATGTTGCTTGGCCATGTTGCCAGTTTTTCAGGGAGGGGTGCTCTTTGAACACTCCTATATTCAAACCATGATTGTGCAGCTTATTTCCTCTGTCATAAGATTTCCCACTGTTTCCCAAATAAAATTATCCGTAACCCAAAAACCTAAGCAACGGCAGACCTTTTTACCAGTTGGACAGGAATTAATTAGGAAATCCTAAGGCTACTGATTAGACTGGGAAATTGAAAAAAACATCCAGGAGGAAGGCCATAGTAAGCTACTTCTTGATGGCTGCCAAAAGAACTACATCTCCCTGTAGTTAACAGGAGTCAAGTTCAACTGAAGGGAGTCTTTAACATTAAAAGCGTTAGACAAAACTAGACACAGCTTAAAAAGTTTGCTATATGTCTTCAACACAGAAATATTAAGTGCAATTCTATGGATTAAATTATATTAATTTGATGTAAACCATACTTTTGTCACATTGATTATGTGGGACTGGTATGCAACTTTGGTTGATGCAAGGTGCACATAAATCAATAGAAGTTAGCATATCTGTACAGTATATGATTGCAGTGTTAATGTTGGTCTAAAATCTTGCAGGTCATATGAATAATAATGGCTATTATTCAAAGTTGTGGTAGCAATTTTCTATTGATGCACAATGCTTAGGTCAAGTAACAATGAGAAAATCAGGCACATTAATGTTCACATTTGTAATTGAAGCATAATACTTTCAGTTATAAAAATGTAATTATACAGAAAACAGAACTCTTTCTATACGCTGTTTATCAACTATAGATGCTAAAATGCAATAGTAGTATTTTGTATGCAGATTAATGCAGTAGAAAGCATATAAAAGCCGAAAGCGTTCTGCTGAAATTAAAATGGGACTGCTGTAACACCCACAATAAAAGGAGAAAGCTCTTTTCTGCAAAACCTGAAAACCAACATTCAAATTGAAGATGGAAGGTATGTTGAAATACAACTTTAAGCCCATTGTATGCTAAACAAGTTTGTGAGTTTTTTTCCTCTAGGCCAGGGGTGTTGAACTGCCGTCCCACGGGCCAGTTTCATCATACCGAAGCCAAGCCCACCCCGTTGCCAGCAATGCAAAGAGTCATGATACGTCGCAACATGTCACGTGATGTGGCGAGTTTGACACCCGTGCTCTAGGCAGTTCATCTCTAAAACCACAGGTAGTACACTATGTTGACTTAATTTTTTTTCACCAATCTAAAACTGTTGGCCAAGTGAACAAGTATTGCCAATTTTTATTCTTTTGGTAATAAAGTAGCATTTCAAATGTTTTCTGAATCCAAAAATGTAATTGCAGAGAAAAGATTTTCTTATTTTTAGCAAATGTGTGACATGATACCAAGTGTTTTTGTCCATAGGCCCTGAAGAAGTTTGAAAATCATGATTATGCAATTGGAAGTGAATTAGTCAGTGAAGAACAAGTTAGAAGGTTCTTTTAAAAAAAACATAATAGACTTTTGTTTTAAAAGTCACACCATTTTTTTTAAAAAAAAATCATGCTAAAAGTTTATTTAAAAAGAACTATGCAATGATTTGCTTTTATTTATTAAAATCCATTGTAATCAGATTGTTTTTAAGATTAACATGGGTGATCTTTTCCTAATACAAATTCAGGTTATTTCAATTATGACAGCAATTAGACTGGAATTGTTGTTGCTAAATAATAATCCCAGCAGTCCTAGCGCCCTTATAACTCCAAGATATGTGAGTTGTTAAGCAGGAAGTCTTAGGTAAAGTGGAAGTGGAAGTCTCAGGTAAAGAACATGGAGGTGTAGCATGGAGAGTTGGGGGAAACTTGGGGGGGGGGGCTGGCGCAGACTGTGTGTGTTAGGGCAGGCTGAGAAAGGCTTAGGAAGCCTAATGAAGGCCATGTGTGAATGCAAGAAAGCCAAGACATGGATGGTGCCATAGGATATGAGCACCAGGAGGCTGTAGGCAGGATGTCCCAGTGGGGCACAAGTGCAGGAATGCCGGGGGGGGGGGCTGACTTACCAGAGACCTTGCAACTTTCCCTGTTGGCTTCCCCATTGATTTTCCTTGTGAGAAGCCAGTGGGGAAGACCACAAATAGTGATCATGTAACTGCAGGACATCACAACCATTATAAGTGCCAAATACCCTAATCGTGACTTGTGACTGCAGAGGCACTGTGACGGCTATAACTTAGAGGGCCAGCTGTAAATACCATAGGAGGCAGCTTTGTCTATGGTTAAGGCATAAGGCTGAAAACTAGAGACCATGAGTTCAAGTGCTGCCTTAGCCATGAAAGTCAGTTGGCGACCTTGGGCCTGTCACTCTCTCTCAGCCCAACTCACCTCACAGGGTTGTTGTGGGAAAAATAGGAGGAGGAAGGTGTGCTGGATATGTTCACCACCTGGAGTTATTTGTAAAAATAATAAAGGTGAGAGATTCGACAGACAGACAGGGAGACAGACAAAGATAATAAAGTCATAAACGATTCTAGGGGACAGAACTCATCTTCGTTTCTTTGCTTAAGGAGCCAGCATTGTCTGAGCACATTTGGCCAGCATGACTATAAACCAAGGCACATGGAACACTGTTACTTTCCTACCAAAATGGTATCTATTTATCTACTTGCATTTGCATGCTTTTAAACTGTTGTGTGTGTATGTGTATATATACACACACATACATATATACATATTACAGGACCAGCTGTAAGTGCTTATTACATATTATTTAGCACCATTGCAACTTCAAATTATCGCTGAACAAGTAGTCAGTAGCAAGGACTACCTGCATACTGAATAAATATTTGACTATCCAATTCTAATCACAATTCTTACTGTTGAAGCAACTTGCTTTGCCAGTATCATATAATTCAGGAGACAAAGGGTACAGGTATTGGTTGAAATTGTCTAAATGTATAAAAACAGCAAAGCAGCAAGAAGCAATCTAGTGATTAAATTTGCCTGTATAGTACTGGGCAACTATCTTTGCTTTGAATAGATTTATAAAGGGAGACAGAACACTGTCATCAAATAACTCTCTAGGCAGATGGTTGACTGAAATTAATACCCTTCATGAATATTTTAACTTCCTATCACATATCCATTGACTCATGGAGAAGGCTGTTAAGGTGTATGTAGAAAATCTCTAATTAGACATCATCCAGGTAAACAAAAAAAAATTGCTCAAACTATTACTAAAGAAATGCTTTGGAGTCCTGGATGATTTCTGGTTGTTAAATAAACTGTTCGGCCCACTGAAATTAATTGTAACAATAGTCATACAAGATTTTAATTCAACATGCTTAGTTGCAAATTTCATCTCCATCCCTAATGTATAATTATCAGGTTCATAGTTGCTTATTCTCTGGTTCCATCCACTTGCAATCATAACAAAAAGGTATTGTATGAACTAGAGCTGTACCATACTTCAGATCTGAAAGTAAAATGGTTTTTCAGAAAGGAGGGGCAGGAATGTAGGTTTGCAAACCTTTATACCAACTGCATCTTTTCCTACGATCATATGGCACAAATTGTGCATGGTCTTAGTAAGAACCAGAGTTTATCCCAATGCTGCAAATGCACAAGAAGCATCTTGGAAGCAGTATTACATGTACAAACCTGCCCAAATCTTTGGCTCCAAACTGTAACAAAGCAACTTTACTCCCATTACCCTTTCAGGTATTATATCAGTTATCAAACATAACCTGGCAACTACAGTATGCTGGGTATACAGCCTGTTTCTATATATGTTTATTCCATCTAGTAACACTATTTCCCAAGGGACAAGGGAAGGAGGACAGAAATGTTTAAATTAACTGTTTAAATTATTAATAAATTGTTTAATATATTAAACAGTTAATAAATTATTAACTGTCTCATTTTCCCATAATAGACATCTGCATACCAGGGAGAATTTATACTGCTTCAGTTGTATATGCAGTAATTTCTTCAAATAGAGATTTTCTTAGTATATTTTGGTCTACTCCATGAGGCATGAACCACAGAAGTCTCTAAATAGACAAGTTATGAGATAAGGACTTTTCCTTTCTGTCTTTGATAGAGCAAAACATTCTACTAACCCTAAAATAACTGCCAGATCAATATTACAGCATTGTTATAACTTTCATATTAATAGCTCTCAACCAAAAATTCAATACTTAAATGTTTCTTGAAATGTAAATTACAAGACAAACGCAAACAGCCCAAAAGACTTATATGAAAGTATTTCTCTTATCAGAAGACACATATTTTGACTACTCACTTACTTAGCATAAATTTATCACATTTTTCAAAGATACAGGTTATATATTCAACTTACACATTTCTTCAGAATCTTGTTCCAATTTGTACAACGAAACATTATTCTATTAAGTCCTATACAGTGCATCTAGGCTTTGGATATATCCATTTATTCATACATTTCTTCAAAAATATTGATTTATTACTTCATTAATAGCTCTAGAAATTCTACTGTTTCCAATGTTAATAAATGGACGATCTGTTTACAAAGTATCCAGAAGCTAGATTCACATATTTGGGGGAATCAAAGAAAAAAAAGGAAGTGAAAAACAATTAGCTTCACCCTACATACTATTCTATTGTGATGTTTATAGTTATCTTCTAATCTAATTGCTACTTGAGAGAACAGTATAGTATTCAAGTTTGCTGCCTATAGATCATGCTTCAGTATATTTGCTTCAAAAGGATGATGGCAACTTTCATCTCTTTTGCAAATTTAAAATATTCATTTATTCTGATTTGGTCAATTCTTTTTCCCTAATAAGTCATAATTTAAATGCTTAAAATTTGCTTTGCTGCATAATATGTAATAAATATGGAAGCCATTCTTTCCTTAAATTTGATCAAACATCTATTCATGAATAAATGCTGTTAATTTAGCCATTGCTGCACATTCTCCAAGTTTAAGTTCCCAGACTTTTGTTTTGCTGGAGTAAAGAAAGATGGTTTACAGTTTACACAATTACTGAAAACAGATCTACAATCCAGCACTGATGATGTTACCTAGTTTGGGTAATAAAATGTCTGCAAGAAAACAAGCTCAGAGAACACCAAGGACCCCCTCCTTTGAACACTGAGCTACAAATAGTATCATTAATCCAAGATATAAAGGAAGGACTTGCACAAGAATCAGGAACCAGGTAAAATCTCCAAACTAAGAATTTTAAAATAGAGAGTTTTGGTGTTTTTTTCCAAATATCGTCTGTTGGGAATCACACTGCCCATCCTTCTTTAAAACACAGTAAAAACTAGCCACGGGCCAGCATCAGCAGCTCTTCTCTCAGGTCAGATGCCCTAATGGAGAATACAGCTGTCATTTGTGCATCCACAGCAGGCCCCCTGTGCTGGGAGGTGGACAGGCTTGAGGTGACACAGGGTTGTCAACTGCTGCCTTCAAAGCACCTCCAAAAACACTTCTCAGTTTCCATCAATTCTGTAGCTGTCTTCCACCTGCCCTTTCTCTATCCCAGGGGTAGGCAACCTTGGCTCTTTTATGACTCGTGGACTTCAACTCCCAGAATTCCTGAGCCAGCATAGCTGGCTCAGGAATTCTGGGAGTTGAAGTCCACGAGTCATAAAAGAGCCAAGGTTGCCTAACCCCTGCTCTATCCGCTGCTCAAATCTGGGGTTTTCTCTCTCCAGTTGAGCCCACCCCTTCACTTTGCCCACAGGATTTCTGTAAAGCGCGGGCCTTTCCCGCTTCAGTGATGGAGACAGAAAGAACCACAGCTGTCCCGATTTGTTTTTTCCTAGACGTCCCGTTTGATGGGGTGCCGGGAACTGCCCCCCCCTCCCCAGGAGCCTGAATGCAGGTCTTTCTCCCACACCGTCGTCTCTGTTACGCCCCTCACGCTTACCGGTCTGCAGGGAGGCACCCCCACCAGCAGGGGCGCTATCCACGGCCGAAGGGGCGGGGTGTTGTTCCGGCGGCTCCTCCCCGACAGGCCCAGCATTAGCAACGGGGAAAACAGGGGGCCCTTGGGAGTATTTGATGTCGCGGAAGAATTTCTTCGTTTCGCGCAAGTTGTGCTGCAATCGCGCTAGGTGCCGGTTGTAGTGGCCGAACGTGCGGCATAGCTCGCGGTTTAATCCTCCGCCGGAGCCGCGGACGGCGGGGCCTCCCCATCCTTCCGACATTTCCTCCGCCGGGGCTTCAACTCCGGAGTCCCCTTCCCACCACGGTGGGGAGTCGGACGATGCCAGGCTGTCGCTGCCGCCTTTTCCCCAGCCTTAACCTCCTGCTCCCCTGTCAGCAGCGACGCATGAAGTCGCACTGCGCACGGAACGGAACCTTTATCCGGGCGCTCTGCCGGGGAGAGGGAGGTGGCCAGGGGCGGACCCCATACGGATATTTTGGTCGCCTTGAACTATGGGGAATGTAGTCGTATTTGAGAGAACTTCCCTATTCTATCAGTTCCTTTCTTTATAGGGGAACTCTGAAAATAGGCACTTTTCCCGAACAGTATCCTGGGTTTTGTAGTTTTCAAGCTAAATACTGAAATGTTTTCCGTTCTCTTCCAGGGTTAACTTACTGAAATTCGGTAGCAGCTTATTAGAGGCTTTAAGTTAAGTATAAATGGGGAAAAATGAAAAAAAATAAGTGAATGGGAACTTTAAAAGAATATAAAACCTCCAAATGTAAGGGTATAATTGGTAAAAGGTTATGCAGTTAACTCGTTTTTGTGAATATTTCAACGTTTTATTTCCTTGGAAAATAGAAAATGGTTCATTCTCTGAACTGAATTAAGGATGAAGCAATGGAAACTTGTATTGTTGCCAATAATACAACATACCGTATGTGTCCAGGTAGTCACAAGAATCAAGCTTGGAAGAGATGTTGGTGTAGCTAAATGAAATAATTGACAGATCAATTTTCAACATGATTTAAACTTTTCTCCAATTGCAAAGGCTAGGAATATAGTATACCTTATGAATGCATTATTTAATTAAATGAATAATTAAAACCCATATATCATCATACAGAAAACAAATATTTAAATCATAGCAAGTCACACTGTTTTGCTGAATAAATGCATATCCTTCTATAAAATTTTGGAAGATAATTGGTCTAAAGCTTAGTAAGCCTCTAAAGGAATAGGATCAGTAAATCATTCGAACTATCTTGTAATAGAAAATTAATACTAGGAGAAACAGAATAGTGGTTGCATAACAAAGATGTAGTAAATAATAATAAAGACAAATTAAAAATCAAATAAATAGTAATGAGATATATTACAGTTTCTTATATTTGGATTGCATTGTCTCCTCAAAGTTGTCTAGACCTAGACTACCACTTAAAGCAGTAATCTTTTTTAAGCAGTTATGCAAATAATATTTTGAGTAGTTGCTGCCAATGCAACGTTATTATCACATGATATTTTTAGGATCCAAAGGGTGGAGTTCTGATTTCCATGGACATACATACAAAATAACTTAATAACACCAAAGTTATTTGCCTGAACACATACCCATCTTCCTGCTGGCAGATGTAACTGGGTAATTCCCATAAAATAAAAAAGGAATCCTTTATTCCTACTTCATTTTGAATGACCTTCAGTACCCCTTGGCCATTATGAACTCAGCTGAGCTGAAAGGTTTATTTGTGGAAAAAGTGCCGTACCATAAAATTCCATGTTTGTGGATCATTCAGTTTTCTTTTTTAACTGAAGAAAATGCTATTAGGACAAAACATTTCTCCCAATATTAAAATAGTCATATCTGCTTAACTGATTGGCTTGAATGTTGTATCAATGCAAATAAAAACAGAACCAAATCTCATAATTAAGCACAGTGCTTAATAAATTTTAAAAGAATGTGCACAGGATTGTATTTTTTTATTCCCATCGTCTCTTATCCACAATTGTCAGACAAAATACTTTAAACATGTATCAATAAGTTATGAAAAATGTTTATTCTGAAGAAATTAGGTTACTGTCTTCTTATCCTCTTATTACATGTCTTCTTGGTGGACATGTAATAAACTCTAGTAATTGACATAATGATAATGTTTTGTATAAGTTGTCCCACTGAATTCTGATAATTGTATAAGCATTATGTCTCATTCTGCTATATTAATTCACCAACATTAGGTTCCCTTAAAATCAATATATATATATATGTTTTTTTCTTTTAGAGCACCCTGTCGGCCCAAATATGGGAAAGAGAAGTCTTTTGCCTATATCAGCTCAACCTAGAGCCATCCATATTTGGGCCGACAGGGTGCTCTAAAAGAAAAAAGCATTCATCCTCTTCCCCTGTCTCTTGTAGCTAACAAAGTGAGAAAGAGCCTGTGGCCTAGTGGCTAACACCTCTGCTTAACATGCAGACAGCCCAGGTTCAAATCTCAGAAGGGTATGAGTTAAAATGTTTTGTGGAATCAGCAGAGATATAATGGAATTAAAATGGACTGTATAAATATATAGCCTAACAACTAGCATTTAATCAAGGGATAAATTCCATACATATTAATGTTCTGGTGATAGTCTTTAACTTACTGGATCATTCCAAAATGTTACTGTATAAGCAAAGGTGGTGGGTGACAAGTCCTTTTTCTCATTTCTTTTTTACTTTAGTCTTCCTTTGCATTGAGGAAGGCTACAACCCATATGGAATCTTATTCTTTTTACACAATATGATAACAAATAATGGTGCAATACACTCAGTTTGCAGTCTGGATCCATTCAGGTCTCTTCTTAATCTCTGAAGGTTTGTTTACATTACAAAGTTTCAATGGTTACCTGAGAATTATTTCAGGGTTGTCATTTAGAGACAATAATCCCTGACCCTCATGGAATTCACTGGACTGTTTTAGGTCTTTGTGTTTCTTTATGGACTGTGGAATTGACCACTGCCCTGCACTCCCCAGGAATAAACTGTTCCTGGGGTAGGTGTTTGCCTAATTGTAGATGAGGTGTCATAAAACAGACAGCCCTAATCTTGCTAGAATCTGTGGGGTTTTTTTTACTCACTTAGATTACATTAATTCTCTGCATAAAGAATTTAAAATCTAAGACATTAAAAAAAGTCAGTGTTTGATTGGCCAAGATAATTGGTTGTCTTGGGAACTGGTAAATCTAGTCTTTTGGTCATCTGTTACATTGCAGCCTAGACCTTAATCAGTCATCTTATCTTCCAACTACAAATTCTGTAAGATTTTTCAGCATAAATAAAACAGTTATACATCAGCCTTCCCCATCTGATACCCACAAGATGTATGGTAGTCCCCACAACTCCTAGAAGTAGCAGGATAGGAAAATTCCACCCTTCTTTCCTCATTTTCTGGCCCACAGACCCTTTTTCCCCAGCCTCTATGTGCATACACATACCCGGCATCCTCTTCTCCCCTGCCCGTCACCAGCTTGAACAGCACTCATGTACTTTGGAGTAAGAGAAATGTAGGAAACAAGAGAAATTTGATTGAGTGGTAAAGTATCTGGGAACAGAAGTGCAGGAACGAAGGGCTTTTAATGGTCCATGGGGAACATTTTATTTCATTCACACTCAAGCAATTCCTTCCACGTAATTGATCAAACAGGCTGGACAAAGTCAATAATTGGAGATAATTTAAAAACATGATTTATGCTATTCAATCATATATCTGTCCTACCTTTGGCTCTGCTAAAACAGGGTTTGCAGGTTTTTATATTATTTCAAAAACCTACAAAACAGATTTGGACAAGTTGATAATGGGTCTAAAGAAAAAATGTATACATCTTCAAAGAGAAATTCTTTTAAACCATACATAATCCTTCAAACTGATGATAACTCTCTAACTTTATGTTGCAAATATTCCAAAACAGATAATTGATTCTTTCTTTTAACAATAAGCTTCAGACTATAAATATTTTGAAGGCTCACCTTGTTTACTTTAATACTCTAAATTATCTATAATATTTTAACATAATCCTTAATTTTAAACTCCCTTGATCAGTATTATGATATATGAGACTATTTATTTAAAGTATTTTTTTAGCCTTTTTGCTTGATAGCAGACCCCTGTAAAGTGATCGGAAATATGTGATAAATAATATAACATTATTCATAACATTTAAAGTTATTTGGCAGATGATATTGGAAATTATTCAGTTCATAATGATTAACCTCTTGATGTTATTGCTACTGATGTTTTAATAGAAAGTGGGCAATCAAATACAGGGATGGTGACTAAATCCAGAAAACCAGGAGAAGTGGTAGAACTATGCAGAGTACCTAAAATAGGCCTGATGTAGCGGATAGTGATATTTCCCCATGGGAAGACCTATGCAGATGTTGATCTCTGGTGAGAAATATGCCACAAGAAGAGCAGGGTCCATTAGTTTTCATGGAAACTCAGAAAGTGGTATCTTGCTTTGTGGGAACCTTCTGTTTGTACAATTTCCTCAGCTCCCTCGTTCCTCTAGGCAGCCCTGAAACAGTATTAAGTTGTCTGTAGATACCTTATCCAACTGTTGATTCTAGGTATGTTTGGTCTACCAGGATGGAAATTTTAGAATTTACAGTCCCAATATATCTTAATATATACTGAAAGCAGCTATCAAGATCATTTTCATGTCGCAAAACTAATTCCAAAGGGCTCCAAGCTGAGACATTTGTATTAATGAATACCCCCCTGTAAGGACTTCCATAGGAAATTATCTTTATGAAGCTTATGAATGCCCTGCTGACTTAGTGAATTATGCATCAGGCACATTCTGATTTGGCCCTCATGCTGTCTAATGAATTTCTTTGAAAACTAAACTGGAACCATGCCTTAAAAAAACAGAGGAACAGCTCAACCTCTTGCTGACAAAATTTGGTAAATCAGAAATGGGCAAAGTTGTAATAAGATAAAGGAATTTATCCATTTATATATCCATTCATGTTTCATTTTCTAATTAACTTTTTCCTTTGAAGGAAACTAGTCATCCATAGTCTGTTGAAGCACTTATCTCTGAGTGATGTAATCTGTTTATTTGAAAGGACTGAAACTGATCTTATACTCACAGAACTATATTATGAACATCTTCATAGGATTGAGACTTTTGCTTGAAAATAATGTCAATGAAACCAGACAATCTTACTTTTTGATTATGAATTGTTCACAACTGGATCTGTAAAGTTGATCTAGTGACTGTTTAGAATATTTAAGTTGCTTGAAAAACATCATGATTTTTAGGATGCATTTAAAATAATTATTTTTGAAATATTCAGTTAGGTTTTTTTGTCTATATTATACAAGAAAAACATTTCTACCTTAACTATTTTGCATCCTAGTTTTTAAAAGTTAATTGCCATTTATTAAGTTAAAATAGTTTGCAACAGTTTGATTGAAATGGAGCTATAGTTAAAGAATGGGCATATTTTGTGTTGAGAGATATATGTTCAGTTTTTAGAACTTTAAATAGCTCTTCTAATAGAAAGTATGAGGTGAAGAAAAGCAAAGAGAATATATGTGAATCTTAGAAACCTGAGGGCTAAAATTTAGCTACCATTTAAAAACTAATGTTAGTTTATTACTTGAGTTAGAAAAGAAAATGGCTGCACAATCTCTTGCTTGGTCAAATACTTTAAGATAGTAATCCATCACCCAGTTCTATGGACTAAACTATTGGATTCAAAAGGATCTCAACATAGAATTGTTGACTAAGGCTACAGTTCTAAATGTACTTTCTCAGAAATAATCTTATTAAAGACACTGGGATTTATCTAAGAGTACACATTACAGAGTTACATTATACAAAGTCTCGTTCAGACATTCATTTCTGCCTTTATTTATCCTTTTCATTATTTGAAACAGGCTATTTCATCATGTTCCTATGAAATACCATGTCTTCTGAGAAAGTTACTTTACATGGATTGTTATACATAGGTTAATTAGTTTTTGCAGCTTTTGTGGGACTAACTTCAATTAATAATATGAAATATACATGTGGGGAAGTTCATTCAGCTATGTTTTCTGTCAAATGAATCTCATAATAAATGGCCCTCCCATTCCAAATCTTTGGTACATACCATAGGTAGTTCTGTTGTTATTAAAATGATTATATTTGGTCAAAATAGCTATTTTGAACTGTTGCAGAAGATGTATAACTTGAATAATCCATTATGCCTGTTAAACATAAAAATGGATCACTAGATTGTAACAGGATAAGAGTTATCACTTGATAAAAGAGCGGCATTATTCAGACTTTGTGCCAGCCACTACCTCTCAGCCTTAGGAAGAACTATTGCTGAAAATATGGCCAAGAAAACTGCTTACTATATATTAGTCCATGTAGTCAACAAGAGTAAAGTCTAATTGAAAGGTTCATATACATCCAAAAAAGTCTACTGTTATTTTTCTGGATTATTTTGTTTTGATAGGACATAGGAAAAACATAATGTTCTTATGTTCTGAAGTCATATTTAGTCTTGAAGTTACGGTGTGTTGTATGTTCAAGTTCTGCTTGGACCGCAAAGCTCAAAGTGAATATTTTAAATAAGACTCAAAGCAACATATAAAATGTGGGTCATCTTTTTCCTTAGGAGTTAGAAATTGGAAAAAAAATGATGTTCAAAGACTTTATTGTTGAAGTAGCAAAAGCCTCTATTCAGGCTATATATTACATAAATACAGTATTAATACTGTTGGAAATATAAGCGCACCCACAAAATCATTACTATATGACAGTAAATCAGATGACTAAGAGCTGACAAACAGCTGACTAAAAGGGCAATAAGATTTGAGGAGATTGTTATGGACATAAATCATTTTAAATAGTTGACAGTAGTTATAGATAGTTACAAACAAATTATGTAGCTTTTAGCAGCAGTTGACAATAGTTTTTTTTTATTTTATTGTCCTTCTTTACATATAATGGATAATTTCAAAGGGAAATCACATGCACCCAATCATCAGGGATTAGTAATTTAATTTCAAAAAAATATTCTTCAACAGTGAAAATTTTGAAGACCCCTGGGTTGGGGGAAGAAAAGTTTTTTTCTTTGGATTTACTAGCTGGACTGATAACTCCCTCTCTCTCTCCCCTCCTCCTCACCCCCCCTTCTTGAAGAGACTTTCCTGAAAGTCTTAATAAAACTTCAATGAATCTAGTACAGTGTATGTAATTTTTACTATAATGTATCTTAAGGTAAAACTACCCTAGCTAAGATAAGGTAAAACTTAATGATCTAATCTTCTTGAACTACTGGCATCCTTGAAGTATTTTGGTCTAAGGTATTGGTGTCCAGCCAGCCTGCCCTGATATCTGAGGAATGAATTGAACACCAACCCATCTAGTGAGCCTACATTGGGAAGATCTTCTAAAAACAACCAGAAATAAAGCCAATATTTCTTGTGGGACTGATTGAGAATGAAATGGGGTGTGGGGTCTGGGATGCCATGGGGAATGTCCACCATAAGTATGCTAATCTGCACATGGGAAAAGCAGCAGACAAATTTTACAGGTTAAGGAAAGTTTAAAAGCCATAAGGTAACTCTAATTTTATATAACGCAGTAATATGAGTTGTGATTTATATATAAGCATGTTATGCACATTGCTGCCTTGCCTTTTAAAAGTCATAAGATAAAGGTTTCAATAAGGGGAGGAAAACAAAATGAAATAGTATCTGACATATGATATGCTTCCAACATATTAATGCCATGTAGTGAAATGTTAGCACATAGAATAATAAATACGATTGACTAAATTTAATAAGAACATATTTGAAATACGTTTGCACAGGAGCATTTGCAGGTTGGGGTGGATGGGTGCTGTAGTGGATTCTTTTTGCTGCATGTATCTGGAGGGCCGCATATGCAAGATCATCAAACCCCTCTCCTCTCCTTTCAATGGAATTGATAACGAAGTGTATTATAGAAGTACAAATTCTGTACGTCCTGTTGACACTCACACGCATACCTGAAATGCACACCCAGAATAGTAAACTAAAAGCAACCAAATGTTTAAAGCTGAAACATATTCCTCTGGTGATGCTGCGAATAAATTCAAAGCAAAACCAGCCCTTGGTGAGTGGCTTGCTGGTGGGAGGAGTTCCCATGGCAATAGAAAGAGTTGGCATGACTGATATCAGCCGCGTCCCCCAAAAACAGGCTAAGCGGGACCCAATCAGGGGGTTCACGCGAGGAGACCACGCCAATGTCCTCCTCCCGTCCCCGCAACGCTGCGAGGCGAACTCCCGCCCGCACTGCAAAGCCGCAGCCCAGTGCAGCACCATTCCCCTATTGACAGCTCCTGATAGCGAGAAGGGGCGGGCGGCGGGCGGGGGAGGCTGAGAGCCACCGGCCAACCAAACCTGGAAAGCGCTCGAGGCTATACCCTCCTCCTGCTCTCCAGATCGAGCTACGACTCAGATTGGCTAGCTCTGGCTATCAATCAGGCTCTCCAGCCGGCTAGCTAAATGGGTGGGTTAGGCTGAGGGATTTGCTCTTCAGCCTCGGCAGGGAACGGCGGAAAGTGGCATGCGTGGGGGAAGTAAGTAAGCAACGACTGGCCGTCGCGTTAAAAGAAAAGAGGAAGGGATGCCCTCAGCGAGAGGGAATTTCCAACCATGCAGGATGCTCAGATCAAGATCTCTCTTTCGTTTTCCTAAGCAGTGAGTAGCCTGTGAAAGGAGGGAGGGCATCGCTAGCAAATGCATACTGTTTACTCGCGCGTCATCCTCCCAGTCAAATCCCAGCCACCCATCTCTTTCCCAGTTGCAGTTTCAACTCAGGCAGTCAAAGTTGGGAGGTGGTAGCAGGTCCTGTCCTGCATTGAGTTGGATGGACATGTTTTTCTTCACAGCTCCTCCCTGTAGTCTGCTTACCTCCCTCCGGATCGCAGGTGAAAATGAACTTCAGCTTTCTGGGATGATCTGACTTGGTCCCTCGCTTCCTCCCCCCCCACCCGCGATTTCCTTTCCCTTCTGTTTCTTATCTGCAATGCTTTGAGAAAGCAAGAACCAGAGGCCGACGTCTCACCCAGCATGAAGAGGTGCAAGTCAGATGAGCTGCAGCAGTTAGACGGAGACTCTGCTGGGACAGAAGATGCCCTCCTTTTGCCTACCATGGATGCCAAGCTTGGGGACTCAGCTGCTGCTCCGGCAGATTTGGGTATCTCCAATCCAAACCCAGCTCCCCATCTTGTTACCCGGAGCAAACCTCCTGATTTAAAGGTATTTTAAAATGCTTTTTAGAAATGTATTTGACTGGACTAGAGCCTGAACCCCCAACTGGGAGGTGTATAAATTATTGACAAGTGCAAAAATGTCACAGGTGCTACATTTGCATATACTTATTTTTAAAGGTCCATCAGTCAAAGCAATAATTCTACTATTCAGCTTGCATGACAAGTTCCCAGTGCTGAATTTTCTTGTGTTCATATATGTTCATTGTTAAATAACAGACTTCCTTCAGTTAGTCGCCTTTGCAACATAATATAAATAAAATATATTCTATAGTGGTGCAGTGATTGGGGAATCTGATTTGATCGTATTCAATGACATTTTAAGTTGACATTTCACACCATCATTTTTATCTATGTGTATCTTTAGGCTGCAGTTCCATACCAGAAAATAAACTCCAGGGAGCCCATTGGGACCTATATTTAAACAGACACTATTACAGAGTTGTATTGCTGGTTTTAAATTTTATCTAGTAATTCCTTGACTGCCATTTACTATGTGTAGAGAGTAAATACAAATTACTATGTAAAATTTAATAAAGTAACAATTTAGTGAAAATTTAGACAGCTCTTAGACAAAATTATGCAATTTCATCCTTGGTTTGTTAGACATCAGTGACTATCAAAAGATGTTGATCTGAACAGTGGACATTGTTATAATAGGATAATGATCAAGTGTAGCTATGATTATCTTTATTGTGGAGTATGATTTAATGAACTTGGTAAAATTAGCTGCACAATTGCAAAATATACTCAAATTATAAACTATAATCTTATTCCCACATATATAGGATATAGTATAGCTTCTAACAATGGTTTACACTAATGATTGTGTGATAATGATATTTGTATGGATTATTTATTACTTTTGAGTTTAAGATGTTCCCAAAAGAATTTCCCAGACGGGTTGTTATCATTGTGAATTATTTTTAATAAAACCAGACTACCATATAGGCTAAGAAACAGTACTTAAACTGGTTTGAATATAAAAATTATAGGTTACAAACAGAGTCCTGTTGCAAGTTTGTCGACTCACTTGTAACAGTAAAATTCCCCTTCAAGTAACCAGGAATAAAACCTTTTATAAGTTAGAAGAGCATTCCTGCTGCTTTTCTTTTAGACTTTAATGAGCCATAAATGACTGTTTCAGGGCACAGCCAGATGGCTGCATTATGGTACTATTCCTGAATCAGCAGAAAACTATGCCAGCATAAATTGTGTTGCCCTGAACCTTATTATGTCTCAGGAAAGAGCCAATTAATGGTGCCAATATTAAAAATGGTATTGCAGGATGGGTTAAGGAAAATGATTGCTGGATTCCCCTAACTACTTTCCCCTTCCGCTGAGCACCATCTCCACAGATGAAGTGGGGATCACTGCTAATCACTCTTCTTAACCTATGGTAGATTAGGGTTGGGCAAGTGTAGAAGATGAAAAGTTTAGCCATCTTTCAAATTGCCTGAGTGAGTCCTCAAAAGCGTTCTTCTATATCCGCAATCTATCATGGCTTTCCTTACTTTCCATCTTACCTCAGGCCTTCCGGTGCTTGTGATCTGTAACATGGATAAGATGGGCACAGGTGAAGCAAGAAGGAACAATGAATAAACAAGCAACTTCCCATTCTCAGCTAGTGATACAAGGGAAGGTTATTGGTGACAGAATGCAGAAATAACCTGTAGAATGGTCAAAATGGCACTGCTACCCTACAGGAAATAAGGGCAAGACAGCAATATGTAATGGACAGCATCTGTCTCTTTTTCACAGTTTAAATTAACCTTTAATGAAACATAGAATTACACTCTGCTAAAAGACTGCTAATCCTGTCGACACAGATCTAATTCTTTTTCAAAAGAGCATTGAATCTGTACATAATAACGAGGTCAAGTGAAAGTGTCTCTCAAACATTACATGGAAGGTCCCTCTGAGGAATCTGTTTTCTTCTCCAACTCACGCTAAAATGACCACAAAGGGCAATGCTCAGCATCTAGAGGAGTAGGGGGTATGCCTCTAGCAGTGCAAAGTGGCCAATAGGAGTTGAACTGATCCCCAGCCCATACCACATTATTAACCATATGGTTGATTGTGTGTTAAAAAGTATCTCCAGCAAAAATTGTGTTGAAAAGAGGGAGACCATGTTTTAAAACTTGAACAGCTGAAGATAACATTAAACTACTAGAAATGAGACAGAGGGAAACTAATGAAGATGTGGCATATACAAAATGGAATACCTAGGTATGTTAGTGCTGAGGTTAGGGGGTTAGCCCTCAGGTACAGGGCTCTCAGATGGGTCAGTAATTACTGTAGACACTTTTGCAAAAATGGCGTAACTGTACATTGATGATTTTATTTGGTGTTTATATTTGCCCAAGATGTGGGCTGGTACATTTTTGTGTTGTCTTTGTGGAACTTTATTATATGTTGAAAGACAATTGAATTCCTGCAGACATTTTATAATAATCCTGTTCTCCAGGTGTTCTGGGTTTTATTGGTTGAAAACTAGGGATAGAAATAGAATAAAATAATTTAAAATGTATAAACTATATTTTTTCTGTCTAAGATAAATAGAACATCAAATATACCCTCTCCAACACTGTTCTATAATTCTTTGGCTCCCATTCCATTTAAGATCTGCTCATCCCCATTTCCATTTAAATGCTCTCCCTAGGAAATTATCTATTAAATTTTCTCAAATTGTTGGGATCACACCAATACATACTTGTAACTTTACCTTTTTAAACATTTCTGTTGGGTTTGTATGGCCCCGGGTTATGTTTTTTTATAAAAACATTATTGGTGAGAACATACAAAAATGTCTTTCAGTGGTGTCTCATGGTCAGCGTCTCTAAGTTTTTGATGTACTTGTCAACCATATTTTTTTTAAAAAAATGTTAATTCTACTCAAGTTTTTCAGAACAGTTGCGGTCTTTTTACAATTATATTTACAGCCAACAAAAAATATGGATTTTTTTAAAAAAATATAACACATTTGAACAAGATGCACCCAGTATATAACTTGTCGAAAAGTACCAGTATATAACTTGTTGAAATGTAGCAGTTGGTGAGAAGATCAGCCAGAGGTGTTAATCTCTTCTGATAGGATTAAATTTGGGTGAGATCAAAAAAGCGTCTTGTCTAAGGAAGCATTATAATCCCAGAACAAGTATCTGCATCATTTCTAACTTTAGCACTATGAAATTTATATACTGGTCTTCATCCTGTGATTACAGGATGGGTTTACAAAAAAAAAAAAAGAAATCTGAGTAAAAAAAATTAGAAGAGTCCAATAAAACAGCAGACAACTCTAAAGGCATCAGAAGGAACCAAGGTTACGATAAATTTATCAGAGAGTGTAAAATTGTACAGGATGCTATTTAGTGAATTTCACTGCCATGTTTTATATTTCCTAGGAATTGAAAAGTTGCAAATATAGCATTGTTAGCATTCAGAAAAACGCAAGGATATTTCAGTTGTCATGTGCTGAAAATATGTTAATTACAGTATATAAAATACTAGTGGTGTAAAATGAAAATAGAATACTTTTCATGCAGATATACATGTAAAAAGATACTATGATGAAAAATGGAATGCTATTTTCCCTTGAAAGAACAAAAACTGTTTTTCTTTTCAAAACTCTTTTTAGCCAGGATTCTCAAACTTTGTAGCATTATGATGTCCCAAAATGACAGGTGAATTGGTAGAACCCCTTCATAAAAAAATCAAAGTAAAAATAAATAAATGCTATAACTGACAAAGAACTAGACCAATGGGTTTCAGTACTATATCTGTCAACAATCAATCAGGCTTTGCTTCCTGCTTTATGTTAGTTTCTGCTTCTGTCTCAAAATCTACAGAACTGCTTTAAAAATATGCTTCAATCCTTTTGACCTCATAGGAGACAATTTTTAAAATGCTGTCCTTCAACAGCAATATTATTTAGCAGATCCCTTACAGCAAGAATGCATTTCAAGTGATAGTCAGAAAGATAATTTAATACACTTATTTTTATACATTCGTTCATAATAGAAATCATAAGGATAAGACACGGTCAAAGAATATTTCAGAGATAAGATATACAAAACCCAAGTAATAAACAACCCACTATATCTAAGCAATAGTAAAGGTCAGTTTTCCAGAAAAATCAGTTGCATAATCCACTGCTAAGAATATATAAGGCAAGCTTGTTGCTGACACTGTTCTAGAACCTGACTCATCATAGCTCAGTAGATGTTTTTATACAGGAAGTCTTTTAGTATTCACCTACATACAGGTGATGCTAATTGGCCTCAAATAGAATCTAGAACTACTCAGGAGGAATTCCCTATTTCCATGCAGCTCTTCTCTGAAGTCTAGTGATCCTCTATCTCCCTTGTATCTTTGAATCTCAATCTGTACAACTAGCTCTTTTGTGAACTTGGGTATATGAAATTTTATCAGAGTTGTAATTAGTCCGAGGCCAAAAGCTAAGAAATGGTAGGACTCAGTTCTGCCATGATTGCTATACTGGGCCCTGACTTTAAAACGAATAACCTACTCTTCTTCTTCTTGTTACTCTTTTCAGATAATGATTGTGATTGGACAAGGAAGTCATGATATAACAAGGAACTCAGAATTGAGTTTCCAATTAAAAACAAAATATTTGGATTGTTAGTTTTTATTTTAACTCAGCTAGCTTGTCTTGTGAATCTGAAATGGAGTTTAAAGTGAAATGAACTCCCTTTCCAGCTATGAATAGGGAGACAAGAGGCAAGAGCATTAATTCATTTCCATTGTGTGTGGGTTTTTTTTTCTTTTTATCCCTATAGATGGCAAAATGGAGGCAGAAGCAGGCAAACTTGCTAACACTCTCCATATACAATGGTTTGACCCCAGTTGGGCCACCATTTTGATTTTTCCCCCAACCTGGAAACAAAGAATGATTAGATGGAAGAGAAAATAAGACATAAACCTAAATGTTGTTATGACTTTCCCCATTGTTTGATATGAATTACCAGATGCATAGCAATCCTGTATTATCAATATCAGCAGACAGGTTAAGTATACCATGAGAACATAAACAGTCTAAGCCAAGGCTCCTTCTCCCAATAATACAATTAGTGTAGCTATTGTAAAGTAAGGCCAACAAAGGCCACTTACTCAACTAAAATAAAAGACATTCTGCTTTTTACTTTAATTCAGGAGTCTTCAAACATGGCCCTTTTATGACTTGTGGACTTCAACTCCCAGAATTCCTCAGCCAGCTACACTATAGCTGGCTGAGGAATTCTGGGAGTTGAAATCCACAAGTCATAAAAGGGCCAAGTTTGAAGACCCCTGCTTTAGTTGTATTGTAATTGGTTCCCTTAATTGATTGAATGCAACTGTTATTATCTTGCTGGGATATTCCTTAAAGACTAGATCACACTGCTTGCTCAATTCTTCCTTGAAAATCAGAGAACCTGGGATATGTATTTAAAGAGCCCCTGGAAAAGAAAGGAGGCCTGAAGTTAATAACCTGAGGGTAAATTAGAGAGAATCAACAGTATGTTGTTTTGTGACTTTAAAATTTTCTGCCACCTTTTGGTTTTGAAGATAAATGAAAAGCTATTGGTATTAGTTTCATTTTACATCCATTTACTTCATCTTCTTCCTTTATTTTCCCATAATTGTTTTTCTTTTTTCCCCACTTTATGTTTCTTTTGTTTGTTTTTTAAATGCTTTTTAGGTCCTATTTGTTTTCTTCTCTCATCCACAATTGCTACAGAGAAGGTACAAAGAATAAACTGGATTAGGGTTAGAAAGTGTTGGTATATCAGGATGTATATCTTTGTGAGGCATAAAAGAAATGTAGAGAAAGGTTGTAAAAGTTCATTTATCAGTACTGTAATTCTGCCTATTTCAATAGACCTTATACTATACAAATATATTTATATTTTTAAATTAGAATTGTAACCTTAATAAAAAAGGAAAAGTGGTAAATGGGAGAGAAAGCAAAAAGTGTAGATGGATATAAAAGATATTATATTCTCAATATTGTGTAAGTGTGGGGATTCTAAATTACTATACTATTTTATATCTGGTGTTATAATAACATAACCATCAAAACACATAATTTGCTATTTTATTAGAATGCCAAACTGTTGCATTTTTGAGGATATTTGAAAAACCTGGGAGTAGAATTTAATTACAATTGGTAAAATACTTTTTATTGCAGCCTAAATGAAGATACTTTGAAGTTTTGTGTGTGGACATTAGTTCCACTGCGTTCTGCTTTATATACACACAATTTGCCTTTTAGTCTACATTCACATTTCTGTGAAATAGGATTCTTTTGGAGATATGTTTTCTGTCATGGTATGCAGCTTTCATCTTTGAAGATTACTCTAGCTCCACCTAGTGTACATGCTTGCAATTATGTCTACCTCACTCTTATTTGGCTTAACTGTAGCATTGTAGAGCATTTCTATATAGCATTGCTTCTATCCCTAAATTCCTCCAACTGCTCACTCCAGAACAGTAGAATACAATGCTGTCCCTCTAGGTCAGGGGTGTCAAACTGCCGGCCCACAGGCCGGATGCATCATGCTGAAACTGCGCCCACCCCAGCTCCGGCAATGGGGAAAAAGTTGTGATATGTCGTGATATGTCACGTGACATTGCAATTTTGACACCCCTGCTCTAGGTGTCCAATAAGAACTTGAAAAAAATGTCAGTCAGTTGGTGGTCCACTCAAGCCACTGCCTGATTTGAAGTAGCAAAAAACTTCTCCCTTTCCCTCAACCCCAAAAACCTCTCCCTTTCCCTCAGCCTCAACCAATACATATTTTCAGTACACATTGTATGCATTTGGCTGGCCATTTACAAAAACAAAATCAAAAAGGCACAGTGGCTAGTTAAGATAGCTGGGCTGTTGACCAGAAAGTTGGCAGTTTGAGACCCAAGTATCGCGTAATGGGGTGAGCTCCTGTTTTTACCCCTGCCAACCTAGCAGTTTGAAAGCAAGCAAATGCAAGTAGATAAATAGATACTACTTTGGTGGGAAGGTAGCAGCACTCCATGCGCCTTGGCATATAGTTATGCTGGCCATATGACCATGGAAGCATCTTTGGGCAATGCTGGCTAGGAAATAGAGAAGAGTACCACCCCCTAGAATCAGACATGACAGGACAGGGAAAATCTTTGCCTTTATCTTACAAAAACAAAACAGAAAGTTTGTGAAAGGATGATCTGCCTGGTTTCCCACCATCACGTTTCCACTATTACAGATTTATGGAGGTCTGTTATCAATTTTGTCACAATGTATTTTTTAGGGTCTGTAACCAGTGACTAAGTGAGGAAAGGGCTTGTTAATTATAAACATAAGCAGCCTGAAAAGACTAGTTAGTGATTGTGAAGGTATTTCTATACCACTATCTTCTTTGGGACTCTATTGAAATAATCAAAATGCCTTCTAAGCAGACTTCTGGTTTGACATCTTGGCATAACGGACGCAGGAAGAGGGGGTCCATCTTCCACATTCGATTTCGCCCTGCTGGCGACCCTAAAAAGGGTTGAAAGTTGCCCTGGAGAGGCGACAAAGAAGGAGGGGACCCTTGTTGATCGTGGAGGGGTGGCAGCCTTCCATTTGATCTGAGGAAGCCCTCCAAACCAGCAGAGGAAAGACTGGCTACATTTGTGTAGCCAGTCAGAAACTGCTGACAGCCAAAGGAAATAAGCACTAATGAGCAACATTTGAGCAAATGTTAAAAATGAACAAATTGCCTTTAAAATGAGAATTTTAACCATTCAGTAATTTCAAACTTATCCAAATTTAGGTTTTATAGTCATTTCATTTCATTTCAATACATTTTGGTCTTCTATAAAAGGTTTAATTCACCACTTCCGTTAGTAAAAAGATAGAGCAAAAATCCCCCTCCTTCCCTTTTGGAGGTTTTTTGCTTCTTGGGATTTTTTTTTCTTCAGGAAAGTTGATAAGTAGGATAGAGAAAATCGATGCTTTTACCCAGATTCAAACGCGCTGTTTACAGTCAGCTTAAAATAGTGCTTTTGACTTTGGTTGCTTGCAGCTTGGGCTAGACTCTGAAGTTAGGCTAGCCTTTCTCCTGTTGGTTTCTGGAAGGCTTCTCCTGGACCAATCGGGTTGACCGCCATCTCTCCGAGGTCCCTGGGACTTCCTCGTTTGCCGCCTCTTCGGGGCGGCTTCTGACCCATTTAGGGTGCCCTGACAGGAAGAAACTCAGCCGAAGGGCACGGAGTCTCAAACCCCTCGGCTGCTGCACTGCTGCGCAGGACCGGAAGTCTAGAATACTATATTTTGGTATGAGAAGGGAAATATGAAAATACCAAGAGGGTCTGAATAAGGGAAACTTTTGGTTACCCAAATATAATTTACTATGAGAAAACTATAAGCGATAGAGATGGGATATTGTATTATTAAACAGATGTTTGAATATGGTTAAGAAAATAGATAACTGTTAGAAATAAAAGTATTATTATAACTAGAAGGATAGGATTTCTAACTAGAATATTATATTTTGTTATGAGATGGGAAATATAAAAACTCTAAAAGGGTTTGAATAAGGGAAGCTTTTGGTTACCCAAATATTATATACTAGCTGTACCCGGCCACGCGTTGCTGTGGCTCAGTCTGGTTAAATGGAAAAGAAAGAAAAGAGAAAGCGCATGTTTGTAATATGTTTAATTTCACAATGCTTGTGGGTATACAATATTTTTTGTTGTTCCATAGCGTGTGTTGCTTTTACGTCCAACAGATGGTGTTGTTTTTCAAAAAGGCATGTTTTTACCTGTCACAGATGTGAATGTATATAATAGTAGGTATATAAAAACACGCGCGTATTCGAATGCAACATTGTATCAAAATTTCAAAGCAATCGGTGAAGAACTTTCAGAGATTTAAGATTTTGAACAAACGAACATTTACATTTTTATTTATATAGAAGATAGATTATGAGAAAATTATAAGCAATAGAGATATTTTGAACATTGATGGGAAATTATTTTTTTTAAAGCAGGAAAAACAGGATACTGATTGAACAAATGGATTTTAAATGCAAATGCAGTTGAGATATGTTTTGGCTAGAAAAGATATTATAAACTGATATTATTGATATTATGTATAATACTAGAAAAATGTGATGAAGATGTCTATATTTAATTGTATATGTATTAACAGTAACAAGAATTGTATTTGCCCAGTGTGGAAAAATGCATACCACCGGAAGAGGAGAGGATCAAGAAAGCACTGGATGGTGTAGTATTGGAACTAGACTGAGAAAGTTAATATGTACCACTGAATTATCAATGGACAGACAACACGTTGTTTATTAAGTATTTATGATTGTAAAATTAGAAAATTAATAAAATGTTTACAAAAAAAAATCTAAGCAGTCTGGTGCCTAATGTGCTGAGCCCTTCCCTGCTAAAGAAAAGTGGGAAACTGATGTAGCTGTCATCAGGCTCATCCCTGTTAAGTCAAGCCAGCATTCACTTTAACAGGGTAGTTGATGCTGGAAAAAATACTTCAAATGTGGAATTCAAGAGCTTCATGGAGCTTCTCAGTTGCAAAATGGAAAAAAATGTTTTTAGTGATTTGGGTTATGCTGCAGCTCAACTGGAAATATCCACAGCTGCCAAATCCAATCAACATTAAGGGGTCACAGAGAGCTGGATAGGCATTTGAATTATTACAGCTTCTTCACATGGAAGTGTCAAATAGATGTCTTTTTACTTGGCAGCAATAGAGGTTGAATTGGGTACTTATACTTAGCTGCATATTATTTCTATTCCACTCTCACCTCTACATCCCAGCTATTTTTTCCCCCTTATTACAAAAAGGGTTATTGTAAAGAATCTGCAGAGTAGAGTTTAGTCCCTCTT
The DNA here is from genome assembly GCF_001527695.2 of Protobothrops mucrosquamatus. Lineage (NCBI taxonomy): Eukaryota > Metazoa > Chordata > Lepidosauria > Squamata > Viperidae > Protobothrops > Protobothrops mucrosquamatus. The sequence continues at coordinate 756,829 of NW_015386930.1, read as the reverse complement.
GTTGCATAGTTTTCAGGCTTTAAAGTTCTGCTGAAGCATTAGGAATAGTGAAGAATCTATTCTATAGCATTTTCATGGATGGAAAAATAAGAGTTCAGTGTTGCATGTTTATTTTTTTCAAGTAGAGAAACGGGTTATCTAGTTATAAGCAGCTTGTTATCAGGGATGTAGACTTGGAAAAAACCGTGGTAAGAGGCAATAGCAGATAGATGACTTGATTCTGTCAGGGATGAGTTGGAAGTATAGTGATTATGATGTCAGCATAATTATTTGAGAAGAATAGTAAGAAAATTTGGAATACACAGTCAACCATTTATTGTGATAGGATTTAAAAATTCTGTGGAAAATTAATTCCTAACTATTGGAACTCTGCCAAGTTCTTACTGATCAAAATGAGTTTTGAAAATGTTTTTTCTCCCAGGTGTAGTGATATATTCTTGTTTTTCAAATAGCATTGCATCTGCCAGGAATATTTTTCTACTGTACCCTTGCTATCTCAAAAAGTGGTAATTGCAATATTATGATTGCTACATGGATTCTGTTTAGTTCTTGTGAGTTTGGTATAGCTCCCAAAGTGGAGGATTCCCCCCCCACCCGCTAGTTATGCATCTTGGTGCCATGGAGCCAACTATAGAATTTATTTTACTTTATTCTATTTTTCCCATTTGAATTTCCCAGAGAAATGATACAGGTTGCAAAAGCCCCTTTTGTTTCACATGCCTTAGTTAGATCCCATATAAGCTATTCCCTGAAGATGGGCAGTGGCAGTAAGAACTTACAAGCCACTGCACCAAGACAGGAGGCAAAACTAAAATGAATAGACCTTGAAGGCATATGGAAGAGGAAGTTTGGGATTTCCACTTTCTTACCTCACAGGCTTAGTCATGCTGCTATAATTACATATATATTTTTCTTTCTATAAAAGGTAGTTTTCCAAGTGAATAAATAATAAATTAGTCTCATGACTTTTTCTTTTGTTGTATTCCACAGTACAACAAAAAGATGTACTGTGGAATACAGTACATCCTTCTTCAGTAAGGATGTGATTGAAGACCTTTGTTTTTCTAGCTGCCAAAAATGCTGGTGTAGGTGCATCTTTCATTTTATTATGTTGAGTAAAAGACAATATAATTTCATCACTGATAAGTCCATACAATTTCAAAATTCAGTACAAACAGCTTTGTTGTCCTTGCTTAAAGTCAGCTTTGCAAAGGTCCTATTCTTCATGAAGCATACGATTATAATTATTCTTTGCAAGCTGAGCTTTTAAAGAAAAAAAAACAGTCCTGCAGTTATAATGTGCTGCAACATTTCTGTAAAGGTAAAAAAGGATGACCATTAATTGTTTTTCCCATCGTTATTGAAGTGAGCATTAGAAGCTAAAATAAACAAGATAGTAAATGTCATTAGGAAGTTGTCAATTCCTTGCCTTTTTTTTAAAAAAAGGCCACATTTTTGGAGGACAATGCTTTATTATGTTCAGTGGGAATGAATTTTCTTTCTGCTACTAATAGCATTGGAGAGGGTACTATTTTCACTGGGAACACAATAGAAATTTTCCCTTCCTTGATTAAGATTGTAGACTCTTCATGATTGCTATTACAAAAGCAAGGGGATTTCTCCATGCTGCATTTAATATCAAATATAACACGGCCATAAAGAAGCCAAACCCCAGAAAATTCCATTCTTCAGTCTTCCATTCCTCTTTTCAATTCCAGAACCCAATTTTTTATATGGAAATTGCTATTTCAGAACTGTAGGGTATAAAAAATATTTGGTGCTTATAGAACCTACACTTGTCAATGAGATTTCCCCCCCCTCCCCCCAGGATTCCTAATATCTCTTCTACTAAATTAATTTGCATTGAGGAAAACTAGTGGCACACATGAGATAGTTTCATACAAAAGAACAAACTATTTAGTCTAAAACCTGTTTCTAGAATGATATAGCAGCAGGAAGCTCACAAGCATGATGTAAAAGTAATAGCAGTTTTCCAATAATGTTCCATTGCCATTAGTATTTAGAAGTATAGGTCCTATTATTCTGGAGGGTAGATACAGGCTTCGTTATTAGTTGTCATTAATGCCTTTATTAATTGATCTTGTTTTCTTTTAAAAGGCATTTAAGTTGATGGGACCATAACTATATCTTAGGTTAGAGAATTCCAAAGTTTAGTTAGTAATAGTGCAACTAGTCGTGTGCAGTTCAAGTGCAGTTTTGGGATCTATCCAAAGCAATTTTGATTGATTGGATTCAAATATCTCATTAAGCTATGATTTACTTAATATTTCCTGACTAAAGCACAATTGGCATTCTACTAATATGAACCAAGCTAAACAAATTATATTATATCTTAGGCTGAACAGTGAATCCAGCCATTATTTTACCTGTAGAAGTTACGTTTTGAAGTGAGTGGAACCTGATGCCTTCCCAGAATAGTTAGGATTATGTTACCTGGATTTCTCACTTATTTGGATGTTATCATCCCAACTTAGTTAAAGGGCATCAGATTGGGAAAGGCTGAGACAGAGTTACCAGCAAAAGAATATATGCTTCTGATTATCATATGGTGCATTTATTGAGGTCTAGGAATGAATTAATTACAAGCATCCAATAACTTTTGAATAAGTTAAATTGTTTACTTGCCTCATTAATGCTAAGGTGGGATGAGTCAAGAAGTGCACTGTTGAAACTGCCAAAGTATTCACGAGAGAGATGACAGAGGGATAACAGTGGGAAAAAGAATCCTAATTTTATTTAATTAGGAGAAAACTGTCATAATTTGAAAGAAGTTGAAGTGAACAATTTTCATTGTTTGTTTGGGATTATCTATATCCATCAAAACTATATACATTTTAAAAGTATATACATTTTATTTTATTCCCAGAAGATATTTTCTTGAGTGCCAAGAAACTCAGTTTAAGTTGGGAACAAAAGAAGCAGGTATCTAGCCCTCAGGTACCAATAATGAACAATGCAGATCAAGCAGATGATACTGTCTGCGAAAGAGCATGCAATGGATAAAAGAGGTCAGACTTATTACAGCTTCTATAACTTATCTATGCAATAAAAGATTCTGCAGAAGCTGACTCATGTCTTCCAAATCTGAATGATAGGATTTCAAAATAGGAGTCTGCAGAAGGGGAATATTTCTACCATCTGCATCCTGGCACCTGCTATTTTCATTAAAATAATATGCAAGCTATGTTATTTGGAGATAATTCCCAAATTTGTATTCATGTTCTCAGTACCATAAATAACTCATTTTTCACCTTTACCTTTTGAAGAAGATGAGCTTCTTTTCTATTACTGAAACTTGGCAAAAAAAAAAAAAAGAAATCCTAGCTTTAAATTAAAATGCATCATTATATAGCTATATTTAAACATACTTCCTTATTTTAAAGCCACTGTATCTGTATCCATTCTGACAATTTGAACATTTTTCTTTGCTAAAAATGAATACTCTTCGTGAAGAGCCATTAACATTCTGCTGCATGGGACAGCTGAAGTAAGTTGATTTGATGCTGCCTTTTTTTAAATCCATGAAGAGTAAAATGTACAGTGTCAGAGCTATTGCTAACACCTCTGATATGCAGGCAGGAAGATTAATCTATATGTTTCAGCCTCCCCAGTTACATTTGTTGGGAAACAGTTTGGAGCAGTTAGTCTCTGGAATGTCTTGATTAATGCCACCTTTCAGCTACTGGAATTTGTTCTTGCATCAAGTTGTACCTTTTTACACATTTGGAAGGAGGCTGTACTATTCCTTTAATCTCTGAGACACCGTTATGATAACAAGATGTTTGGGGACAAGACCTTCCACAGTATAGTTATTCGCAGTTGATAGACCTCAATACAGGTAATCCTCAACTTACAATCACAATTGAGCCCAATATTTCTGTTGATAAGTGAAACATTTGTTAAGTGAATTTGACCCATTTTACAACCTTTCTTGCCACAGTTGTTAAGTGAATCATTGCACTTATTAAGTTAGTGTCATGATTGTTAAGTGAATCTGGCTTCCCCATTGACTTTGCTTATAAGAAAGCCACAAAAGGTGATCACATGACCCTGGGACACTACAGTTGTCATAACTATGAGTCAGTTGTGCCAAGCAACTGAATTTTGATCACATGGCCATGGGGATGCTGCAATGGTTGTAAGTGTGAAAAATGGTAATAAGTCTCTTTTTTCAGTGCCGTTGTAACTTTGAACAGACATTAAATGAACTGTTGTAAGTCGAGGATTACCTGTACAAGAGACCTAAATCAACTTACCTTTTGCACTTTATTTCTTTTATTAGATTTTATATACTATTGACTTCTGAAATACCCCAGTGTTTTGCAACTTAAAGATAAAATCTTAAAGTGATGTTAAAAGTAAGGATATTAAAAATGAATGAAAATATGTTTGAAGATGCAGGTTTCAAGTCTTTAAAAAGAGAACAAAGTGGTGAGTTTCTCCACTGAGAAGGGAGTGAGGCAGAGAAGATTCAGTCCCACAATGGGATTCTCCTCAGATTACCTCAGTGAGCAGGATGGGCAGGGTTGGATACAAAAGTGGGAAATGGCACTGCAACAGCTTCTTTGTTATACCACTTGAGATTGAATAAGAGAAGCGAAGTGTAAATACTTTAATTTGGTACACTAAATAATGTTGCATTCCTTGGTTGTTTTGAAATCCAAAGGTGACCTTTGTTTTTGTCTCCAAACAGGCCCATCAGTTATGTAGAATAGTTTTTTTTAAAGACCATAATTGTTTAAAGTTTGCAACTTGGAATGTAAGAGAATGAAATGGGAAAGAACACATCTGAAAGACTGAAAAGAAAGTAAAAACAGGTGTGTTATGTGTTGGTGAAACTAGGAGAAAGAAAAAAGGATGAATTAAGGTGGTCTGAACTCGTGGAGTGGTGAATACATGTATGGGAATGGCTTAATTCTGAATAAAAAGCCTAAATTGTTATCATCTAAATTGTTTTGTGTGTGGTTAGAAAAATATGAATTAATAAATGGGTGATAGTCGCACGATATGCTCCAGGATATAGTAATAACAGTCTTGTAAATTCAGTCATCTACAAGATTTTCATTAAGATAATAGCAAAAAAGAATATTGAGAATATTAAATGATGCACAGCTAAAGGAGCAAGCAGGGTTCAGAAGTGGTTACAACTCAATGGATCACATGCAGGTTGTTCAGCAAGTCATTGAAAAGCACAACAAGTACACCATGCCTCTTTGCATGGCTTTCATTGACTACGAAAAGGCGTTTGACTTAGTATTCCAGCAAGCAATAATTAATGCATTGCTCAGCCAAGGTGTAGACACTGCTTATATAAACTTACTACAATCAATATATGAAAAAACAATGGCAACAATTTGCCTTAATGATCTTAAAGTGTTAATCAACATAGAATGAGGTGTATGACAAGACGATATAATATCATCTATCCTTTTCTCAGCCTGCCTTGAAGAAGTATTTTGCAAACTAGACTGGGCAAAAGATGGAATAAAAATCAATGGTGCCTATTTAAATCACTTAAGATTTGCAGATGATGTTGTTCTCTTTTCACAAGACCCAGAAGAGCTACAAAGACACATACAAGAGCTGCACAAAACAGGAGGAGAATCATTTAGCTTAAAAATAAAACTGAAAAAGAGCCAGATTATGTTTAATAAATTCACCAAAGAAAGGAAAACATTTGTATCTGGAGAAGAACTGGATGTAGTAGACCACTACATATACTTTGGCCATGGATCTCAATGGAAGGTGATAATTAACGATGTGTTAATGTGGTTGCCAGGCATTCAGCAAGCTAAGCATAATTTTCAAGAACAACCTCCCTCTATGCCTTCAAAGAAAAGTCTTCGATCAGTGGGTGCTACCTGCTCTAATGTATGCCGATGAAACAAGGACACTAACCCCACAATCGATACCAAAGTTACGAGTGGCACAAAGAGCCATGGAAAGATACATGCTTGGCATTACAAGACAAGATAGAAAGACCCGCACATGGATTAGAAAACAAACGAAGGTATATGGTATCATCAAGAGAGTTAAAAGAATTGAAATGTAAATGGGCTGGTCACAGAGCAAGAAGAACTGAGGGCAGGTGGACCAAGGCAGTCACAGAATGGATTCCACTTGACAAAAAGTGTCCACGAAAAAGACCTAAAACAAGATGGATTGACGACATCAGCAAGTATTGCAGGCCCAATTGGCAAAAGAAAGCTCAGGACCACGTTGGTTGGAAACATACAGAAGAGGCCTTCACCCTGCAGTGGATAGACAATGGCTAAAATGATGATAGTAACAACAAAGTAATCACAGATGCATTTTACAAAAATTGTACAATATTCTGAATGAAAGTGATTCCAGGACAAGATTATTCTATCATATGGCATGAATAGAAGTTCTGAGAGACTAAGGAAAAAGTGATTGGGCCATTCAAAGACTCAAGAATGAATGAGAATAGTGTTTATTTGGTGAGTATCTTTTAGAAAAAGTTTCAATTCCAATCTATGGTTTAAAGATAAATGTAATTCATACATACATGTGGCAGCCCTCTCCCCAAATCCTTCTCTACCTCCTCTTTGTTGTGGGAATTATTCATGGGAGAAATGAGTGAAGAATGCAGGGAAATGTGCCAAGACTACTGCACCACCACCACTCACCCACAGAAATACAATTCTTGAAATGCCCAGGACCAACTATGGAAATGCTTTAAAACATATTTAGAATTCCTTCAGTCCCTGGGAGAAACATGACCTTTTATAGCTTCTTCTAGAACTGAAATAGTGTTTTAACAGAAAATCCAGCCAAAATCCAAATATGAATGCATACCTAAAAAGCATTACTCAATGGAACTTCTTTTCAACAAAACTTTAACAGTATTAAGCTATTACTACCATATTTATTATATTTATTTGAATCAATTGTATATGCAAAATCTTTGGGGTAGGTTCACGTGGTATATTTTTTCATTCCAAAACAGTTGGAAGTTTTTGCTCCTGGTGAGTTGAAGTTCTATGAAAATTCTGAGAACTGCAGATAGCATCAAGAGTTAATCAGTGCGTCCTCTCTAGTCAATAAAAAGGAATGTACAAAACCATCATTTAGTGTTCTCTTCCTGAACTTCAGCAGATAATGGGAGTAGCAAAAATCCTCTTTCCCTTCTGTCCACACAGAAAGGGGGGAAGTGTTAGTACCCCAGTATTTTCAGGACTTGGTATAAATATTTGCTTAGTCATTTTGCAAAAAGTGTGAAGTGTCAGTATAGGGGGAAAACTGCTTAGCCTTCAACATAAATATATGTTGATATAAATTTCAGTGAAAGCTGTGACGATTATATGCAACCGTGTAGCATCTATATTTGTGTCAGGGGTCAGGGAATAACAGCTTGCTTGATTCCAGAGATGGGGAGGCTTGGTAAAGTAAGATTGATGTGTATAAGCAGGGAAATCAAGCTTGGCAGGGTATCATAAACTGAATAGAGGGATAAAAATTAGATATACCAAGTAGGACTGCTTGTGAAATCTACCCAGAGAGATCTGAATTCAGGCTATGTGGATATGTGGTTCCTGTTACTGAGGAAATAGTTTGCCCCCAAATCTTTGTAACTCAAGGCTTAAAAATTATAACATTGAATTCTGCAGTTTGACCAGCAGGATTCTGAAATGGAATAATGATTATCTTAGTTGTTCAAGAAGGACAGCGTTACGGGAACACAGAAATGCAATGCTAATGTTAGGGTGGCATAAATACTGCAGATGGAAGAGTCCTAATCCTACCCAAAATGAGGAAAAATAATAGGAGTCTGTCTCTATTCACAGCATACATATTGTTTTTCTGCATTTTTCCCTTGTATTTTAAAGAAAATGAATCAGGTTTACTTGCTTTCTTCTTTCAGCTTGAAAGGCAGTTGTTGAGTTGCTCAGCTAAGGTTAGCAGGTCAGCGCAGCCGCTCTTGAATAAGATTTTTGCCATTAATTTTTCAGAAGAGAAACGTTTCCACAGCTGCAGAGCTATCGTAAAATTCAAGATTTGAGAATCATAGAATCAGAAGAATGTAAGGCTTGAAAGGAACTTGGAGATCAAGTACAGGTAGCCCTCGTTTAGTGACTGGGGATGAAAAAGTGTCTTTATAACTAATCCTCACTTTTACAGCCTTTGCAGGTCTATAAAACAAAGGAAAGCTGAAGGAAGATCATAAGCACAGTCATGGTTTCATTTAGCAACCATTTCATTTAATAGCCCAGTTGTCGGTCCCACTTGTGGTTGCTAAATGAAGTTCAACATCCAGTGCAGGAATTCATCACTACTTCATCTGTAATAAGTGGTCATCCAGTCTGTTTCAGTAACTCCTGTGAAGTACATAACAATGGTGTTGGGTTTTTTTAATTGCTTTTAAAATAATGACAAAAAAAGAAAAATAACAAAACTCCAAAAATTAATATGCTAGAAATACATACATTGTTCAAGAGAAAAAAACACAGATTTTTTTTTAAGAAGTGAAAAAGTACACAAAGGAAAAAAAAGAAAAAAAACCCTAGAATATAACATTTTGACAGTACAGTAAACAGTTACAATTCTATATACACTTATCTATTGCAAATGTTGTTCACATATGTATATATTTGTAATACACTTCTATAAATATCACATTATTTTAACCTATTGCATTTTGTATAAATGAATCCCATATTTTATTCTACTTGTCCATACAAGGTCTACATTTATAGGCAATCCACTTGTAGGTGACAAAGTACAATCAGGTCTTTAATCTATGAAATGAAATGTTTTCTTACCATACATTTATCTTTTCAGTGCTGCAGTATCAGTCTTTGGGCCATAACAAGAGCATAGAAAATTCATTTCATTGTCAAATTCCATGCACTAGGTATGTAGTTCAAGAGAATATTATCCTCTGTAAATTTTAAGTTTTGTCACACAATTATATTTATATAATCCACTACTTTCTCCCAAAAGTTAGTAAGAATAGAACATTGTAACTATATATGTTTTAAATTAGCATTATTCTTTTATTTTAACTACATAGCAATTTTGAATAGTTACCATTAAGTGGGGTATCCTGATGTCCAATTGAAATCTATTTCCTTTAAATTATAACCCATTCTTTTCTTATCCAATGCTTATTTATTTTAGCAGAATTATATACAGTAGCTGCTCATCTCATAAAATGTGACTCTGGGCGGCATACAAACATAGTGACAATAAAAACTAAAACACTCAAATGTAAATAAAAAAAGACATAAAAACCCAAGATTGGAGAAAACAGCAAGCTCATCATGGGATCCCAAGATTGATGGTAAAACCATGTTTTAAGGCTTTCTAAGGGGGAAGCAAGGATGCCAGCAACCTCACTTCAAGTGGAATGATGTCCTAGAGAGGGCAGGAGCCACAGCAGAAAAGACACGCCATCTGGGTGCAGCCAGATGGAACTCCTTAATATTTGAGGTGATCTGTAAATCATATTTTCAAACTGTTCATTTGAATCATTTAGACATATATTGGACAAGCATGGAGCCCTATTGTAAGTCAAACTATACTTCCCTCCGATTGATGTGGGGCTATTAATGTATACTCTTTGGCATAGGTATTCAGCCAGCTTTGTATTTTTCTAATAGTAGCATAGTCCAGGCCACATTGTGCCATTGTCTCTACTAGAATTGCAGTGAAAGTTTGTCAAATGCTTTGTTGAAATCAAGGTACACTACATCTGCTACATTTCCCATGGCTGACTAATGTGGTCATTCTATCAAAAAAGGAGATCAGGTCAGGTTGGTTTCCAATTAACCATTTAATAAGTAATATTCTGCTTAATAGTGGTACCAATTCAGCAAGAAACATTACCAATAAACTTCAGTATGTGTGCTGTGAATGAATCCATGATGTCTGTAGTCACTTTCTCTGGGATGTGAATTATCCAGAAGCAATGTATTTTTGAAAAACAATTGCTTCTTTATCAACTACATGTAAGCCTGTAAAATCCGACCACTGCATGAAATAGGATACCGCTTCTGTTTGCTGGTTTCTTCCAGATGTGTTGGGACTACAACACCCCAGCAGAGTCCTGCACCGTGGGAAGTTCTGGGGTTATAGTTCCAACACATCTGAGATCACCAGTATGAGGAAGGCTGAGTTACTTGGTGTAATTGAACAAACCACTTTTTCTCTTTAAGGTTGTATGTGTCTTCCTGAATAATGTAGAAAGAAAAATTTCAGCTGTCATTATTTGTTTTGCTATGTTTGGCTGTCATCTGTCAGCCTCAATCCACTCCCGCCCCCACCCCGTTTTAATGGAAAAAATGAGATTAAGTTAGTCTTTGTATGTTGCTGTCAAAATAACTTGTTTTTCCTTATCCGTCACCAACTTTCTCTTTTTAATGTTTCACTTAGTTATTTTTAAAATGTGGGAACTGTTCATTTTGGTTCCCATGAGTCTTTTTAAAGGCAGATGAAGAATCTAAATCCATCTTGTATCGTGATGGGAGAAATCTGTAGGTTTTGTAGTTCTTTTTTAATCTTACGTACACTGTTTCCATAGAAACACTATAAATAGAATAAACTTTAAATTGTAATGTCCAAAGCAACAATTCAATAGAAAATTCTCCCCCTCTTTCAGAAATAATTTTCTAAGATAACAATCCCTAGGATATGGGTGAGGAATTATATCTTGTTCAAAACATGGGATTTTGTTTTTCATATATCTTAGCCTCAGATATTTTGTCAAAGGCCAATTAATATTAAATTCTGGAATTCTAAAACCTATATTCTGAATCTAATGGAAAAAGGGCTGTGCTCAGTGAATCTTTTACTGCTAACCTATCTAGCTAGCAAAAGGGATAATGTTTAGGGATTGAAATACCAGTTTGTTTGCAGTGACATGAGGCTGGTTCACAAAATAAATTATTATTCAGTAATATTTGTAGTCATGATAGGGTTGAGAATACTATAACAGAGAATCATCCTTAATCCATATTGGATATGTGGTATTGTTGCCACATATTACTAATCTGATGCAGGAAGAGCTATTTATCCCACTTATGTTTCACTTTGTAGGGTAGGATAGAATTGGAAACAGTCTGATCTATTTGTCTTCTCAAGCTTTGTGGATTACTGTTCCAATCCGGAAATGTATGCACACAGGCTATATGTTCACAACTGTATGTCAGGATCTCTCCACTTCATTATAGAATAGGTTATTAACTTGAAAAACTCAAAAAGTAGAATAACTTTAGAAAGAGGCAAGGAGGTCTGAAAAGTTTCAGAACTTTAATAAGAAACCAATAGCTAGGCTTTTAATGCAATTTTATAGCATTCCATTAACCTCTGTTGATTAATGTCTTATGCAGTAACATGATCACTGTTTTTGTATATGACTCTTGACCCATCATTAGTCTTTTCTTGCTTCCTATTCCATCAGAGTGAAGGTTCTGTACAAGTAGAAAACATTGATAGAAGAAATAAGTAGTGATTTGTCTTTCACAATTTGCATCTTTCAAGCTATTTTGAGAATGCTTATTGCTTATTTTTATCATAAAATAATAACATCACCATCATTGGTATTAATAAAATCACCCTCAGTCAATGGCAAAAGGCAGCCTTGCTTGGAACAGCTTATATCTATAATCTCATTGTCCTTCATTTATGAATACTGTAGGAACTTTTTTTTTTCTTTTGGTCTTTTTATTTATATGATGTATCTCTATTAGGCTTACCTTCAAATATCTGTAACATTAGCTGGCCTTGTGGTTTGGCAAAAGCAACAGAGCCTGCAGAGTAAGTTGCTCTTCCTTAGAGTAACTTCTCCCTTAGGCTTTTCAAACAGTGGCTTTGGCAATAGCCGGTGCCAATGGAGAACAGTAAAGAAACAGAAATAGAGTTAATATATGTAACAGACTGATCAAGCTTTTGGGATCGCTTTCTAATTAAATCATATTGTTGTTGTTAGTTGCGAAGTTGTGTCCGACCCATTGTGACCCCATGGACAACGTTCCTCCAGGCCTTCCTGTCCTCTACCATCTTCTGGAGTCCATTTAAGCTCACGCCTACTGCTTCAGTGACTCCCTCCAGCCACCTCATTCTCTGTCGTCCCCTTCTTCTATTGCCCTTAATCTTTCCCAGCATTAGGCTCTTTTCCAGTGAGTCCTTCCTTCTCATTTGGTGGCCAAAGTACTTGAGTTTCAACTTCAGGATCTGGCCTTCTAAAGAGCAGTCAGGGTTGATCTCCTCTAGGACTGACCGGTTTGATCGCCTTGCAGTCCAGGGGACTCACAGGAGTCTTCTCCAGAATGGCAAAAAGAAATATTTCATTGGGAAATATTGTTAAGATTTAAAATGCAAAACAAAATGATCACAATACTGTTGGCACACAAGTTACACTTTAGCTTGTGGATTCTGTGAGCTGCTTTGATATTCAAAATATCCAACCATGTATATTCCTTACAATGCCATGTTTCAAGTGGCACATAACAATGATGAATGACTTTCATGATTTAGTAAGTTTGCCATCACACAAGAAACGTATCTTTAGAAGGAATAATATACAAATCTGAAAGAACAAATGACAATATCAATATGTAAATCTAGTGGAAGCAGGATTTGGAGAAGAGTAGTGAATGGTGAAGGTATAAACTACATTCCGCTATATTTTCTTTTTTTCTTCTTACATCTAACTCCTTTGGCTCATTATTTCTTTTCTATGCTTTACATAACTTTGCTTATCCCAAAATAAAATAGCATGGTGGATAGGTAGTAAGTTATATTATGACAGTCTGTCTCTATGATGCTAAAGGTTACTCAATTAATTGCAGTTCTTCTAATCATACGATTTTTATGTCTTCTTGCACTTTACCCTTAAGCATTCATCTTCATCTTCCTTAGAGTTTTGCTACTATCAGCTTTATAAGAAACTCTGTGGTCCTAACATGACAGTTATTAGAATAGCTATAGTAACAGAATCTTACAAGTCCAAATGTGGTTCCTTTCTTTTTCCTTTTCTCTAATATGATGTCTGAGGGGGGGGGGGATTCTCTGAGAATTTTTGTAAAACACTTTCTTGATATGGACTCAAGCCACTTTATTTGACTGTTGCCTTGGTAATGGATCTTTCCTATCTCCATCAAGGCCTGCTTTTTTATTCTCTACTCCTACTTCTTCAGGACAAGTCTTCGACTATTGTTGATGTCATCCCTTCAAGATGAACCAGACAGACTACACAGAAAAAATACAACTGAACTTTATTCAGATAACTTATTCTTGCAAGTCTGTCCACACCTTCTTTCCTTCCCTCTGATATCTGAGGAAGTCAGATGAGGAGCTAGTCTTTTAGAATGCTGTTGCACCTCTCTAGATTTAATGCATATTTTTTCCTGTACTTGGTGTTTTCCTACTGGCCTCTGGATTCTTCTCCGTGGTTATTTCCTTAGCGCTCCATAGCAGCTGATGTTGGCTACCTTTCGGAGGGGGAACAGTGTATCATATATTGTAGATAGGGCAACACAGGAATTTACTAATGTGATGAGGAAGCATAGTGTCCAGGCTTCTTGATTATGATGTGCACTTCATATGGATAAAATCTGGACTTCAAAAGAATGACACCAGTTAGTGACAATAGACAATTACAAAATTGTGATTTGGGGTGGCATGGGCAAAATGGGATTTTTTTCATACTTGTTATATTTCATCTGTGTTTTACAACAAATTTTGTTTAGCTCCTTCTTCAACTATCTTTCCAATATTTTGTCTTCTTTCCTTGAACAGAAGATACAACAACTGTCTGAAGGTTCTATGTTTGGTCATGGACTCAAACATCTTTTCCATAGTCGTAGACGATCCCGAGAACGGGAGCATCAGAATTCCCAGGAGTCATCCCAGCAACACCATGGCATGTCTGATCATGACTCCCCTGATGAAAAAGAACGCTCTCCTGAGATGCATCGTGTCTCTTATGCTGTGTCTCTCCATGATCTCCCAGCTCGACCCACCGCTTTCAACAGGGTGCTACAGCAGATTCGCTCTCGTCCTTCCATCAAGAGAGGAACCAGTTTGCACAGTGGCAGTCGCCGAGCCAAGAGTGGCTCTGTAGAACCACAAAAAAGCAGTCCACATCTTGTGCGGAGGGCCCCCCAGGATAGCAGCCTGACAGCAATCCTGCATCAACATCAAGGCCGGCCAAGATCTTCATCTACTACAGACACTGCTATCCTTATGGCTGAAAGTGGGAATGTTTACCTTCTGGCAGAGGAGTCAGAAGGCCTCAGTGACAAGGTAAGATGAAAGGGTCATGGCTTTGGTAAAGCTTAGAAAAAATGGGAGATACCATTTTTACATTGCTCAGTTCTACATCACTGCTGGATTTGTCATTGGTAAGAAAATTGGGTCCTAGAATCCATTTTTACAGGACAAGTAACTAATGTTAAGAGTGTACATACACCTAGTATGTGTATGGCATAGATATGTGTATGCAGATATTTGGTACTAAGATTTGGCATTTCACGGTTGTTGTTTTTTAAAAAGAGAGAAATACATCACTTAGCAAAAATCATATATTCCTTCAAAGTTTGACAAAACATTGAAAATGTTTCTTGTTTCAGCTGAATTATGCAGGCCATGCTACAGGAGGTAGAGATTTTTTTTCCCCCATCTTCATTGTGCAAATCAAAATTTAGGGTATGCTTAAACATTTTCCATCTAAAAATGCTTTAATGATTACACTATTTACATATTCAGGAAATATTGTTCTCTCTCTAAGTTGTATTCAGTTACATTTACAGCCAACTTGTGTTATATTCATCATATCTTTGCCGATTGGGAAGGGTTAATTTAATGACTATACCTAGGAAAAATGAGTGGAGCAAAACCAAGGAAAACACAACAGAATCTTGGTGCACCTTAAAGACTAAATTACTCTATAAACTTTCAGGGATTATTGTTTATTTCAGTGATGGCGAACCTTTTAGAGACTGAGTGCCCAAACTGCAACCCAAAACCCACTTATGCATTGTCGAGTGCCGAGTGGGTGTGGCCCATTGGGTGGGTGTGGCTGCAGTGGTAACGGCAGACTGGGTGGGACTAAAAAGTTCAATCAATCAATTCCAACTTTGCAAGATCTTTTTTTTTCCCCGCCAAAAGTTGAAATTGACTGATTGAACTTTTTTTTTTTTGCACACGGCAGCGGCCTAAAGTGAAAAGGTTTTATAAAACCCAACTGAAGGCCTAGGACTGGGGTGACAGCACACGTGCCCACAGAGAGGGCTCTGAGTGCCGCGTCTGGCACCCGTGCCATAGGTTCGCCACCACTGATTTATTTCATCAAAGTTTGGAGTATTTTACTGGGAAAATAGTATTATACTTAGACTCACTCGGTGATAGAGGAAAATTTGCTTTTTTATTTTCTGACTCTTCAAAAGCATTATTTTCAGTCAATTATCGTGACCATGGCATAATTCTTATAGCCGTATCTTTAGCACTGAATACTGAATAAATTCAAATTCAATATTGATTAAATTCAAGTGAAACTATATAAGCTCCGCAGTTGCAGAATTAATTCACTTAATTGTTGGATGGTTCTAAACTCCTATGATACAAAATCTGGTCTCAAATCACAAACCACAAAAAATTGAGCCCTAAGAAATCCTTTTAAAAAATAAAATAAAAATAAATAAAAAAAAATAAGTACCGTATAAATGGAGAAGAAATTGCATGCCCAGTATTTCTAGTATGGAGGTACTCTTAAGTTTGGTATGTAGGTTCAGGAATGAGAATCTAAAGAATTTCAGCTTACTTAATAGGAACAGCACATACCTCATCTTGGCTTACTACACAAAATCAACCGAGAACTTTAAAGGGACAAGTCTGTCCAAGCTAGGCCGCCAAACCAAGCCATACAAGTTACCTTTGCAATATGCTTTCACTGAAATAGCACGCAGGAGAATGAAATGGCAGTTACCCATGCTTGTGAGCTGTATTTTGATACTGCACATATTTTCTTTCTGGTAACTTGAAAGTATTAAATATGCTTATGTATATTTTGAATAAGAGGATTTGAGGACGTTTGCAAGGAGCTTTGCAAATCCTCATTAAAGGTTTTTTACGGCTACTAATTATTGGTAGGAGAAAAATGTGTTTCCTGGTTCAACCAATATCAGCAAGATGAGACAATTCTCTACTATTGTCTCAATAACTTCTTGCTGTTCTGTAACTGCTCTATTTTAAGAAAGATTTTTGGTCAAAAAACTGCAGCATCTACAAATTGAATTCATAGTTCCAGTTGCTTTCATTAGGAGAGAAATAGGAACTTAACTCAGTGATTCATCTTTATATTTCATTATTTTGACCATCTTGTCTGGTTCTAAGAAACTGAAAACAACTGTTGCCCTAGATAAGCTGCTATTTGTGTACTTCCAAAAGAATATATAATAATAATAATAATAATAATAATAATAATAATAATAATAATAATAATAATAATAATAATAATAATAATAATAATGATAAAGTTGGAAGGGACCTTGGAGGTCATCTAGTCCAACCCCCTGCTCATACCATTTCGGACAAATGGCTGTCCAGTCTCTTCTTAAAAACTTCCAGTGTTGGAGCATTCACCGCTTCTGGAGGCAGGTTGTTCCACTGGTTAATTGTTCTAACTGTCAGGAAGTTTCTCCTTAGTTCTAGGTTGCTTCTCTCCTTGATTAGTTTCCATCTGTTGCTTCTTGTCCTGCCTTCAGATGCTTTGGAGAATAGCCTGACTCCCTCTTCTTTGTGGCAGCCCCTGAGATATTGGAACACTGCTATCATGTCCCCCCTCGTCCTTCTCTTCGTTAAACTAGACATACCCAATTCCAGCAACCGTTCCTTATATGTTTTAGCCTCCATGTTGTACTGCTGGGTTCTTAGTGCTCTCTGCAAACTACTATTTCCCTTTGTTTGGATCACTTTTCTGTATTGCATGAATATTAATTTGCATGAACAAGAGGTGCTATTGGATTTATTTGTATTTTTATAAAGTTGTAGATTAGCTAGCAATTCCAACTTCTGAGAATGATTTCCCTCATGTTCTCTATACACGTAACTCGGCACAAGAGGCAATCATTACCTTTCACCTTACTCAGCAAATGAAATTCTCTAATAAGATAACCTAGCTGGCTCTAACTGTTCTTCTTGCAGATGAGTGCAGTTAAAACATTATTGTTGAGAACCATTTGGGAATATTCCATAAAGCAAAAGTCAGCAGTCACTCCAAGCTGTTATTAAGGCAGACTTTGGTAAGAAACTATAATTCTACTAAACGTCTGTGAAAGTAAGCTACTGATTCAAGAAAAAACATTTAGGTGAAATAAGCATATCTGTCCTTAATTCATTATTAGGTTCTTGGCTATTTCAACCTTGTCAAACAAGGTTGACCTTGTCAAACAAGATCAAACAAGGGAGTTCAGAAAGGATTTGGAAAAGGCTAGAGTGTGAATTGCAATCAAGTTGCTTTGTCTGGTTCACAGTGAATTACCCAGAAAAAGATAAGTCAGTATCACAGGGCAAATGTATTTAGTTTGCTCACTGCAAACATTTCTGTTTGCCCAGGGCAGCTAGGGCAAAATATTTTGCTGTTTTTCAGCACAGGGAATCTTACAAGGGCATGTCCCTGCATTGAAGATAATGTTAGGTGCAAACAAACAGATCCACATGCAAAGACGTCAATTAGCTGTTTGATAGTTTGCACCTAGGTCAGACTAGATAAGCTTCAATGGCACTCAAGGGGTGTCACACTTTGCCTCTTATGCCCATGTAGGGATTCCAGACTAATTCCTTATTTGATTCCCTTCACTCAGCTCAGCCAGTTTCTCTTTGACAGGAAAATGTGTATTTTCATTCATCCATCCATTTTGCCTTCTACTTATGATTTTACAAAATCCAGTCATATTCTTCCATTTTGGCTTGCTACTGGTGAAAGACAGGCAATAAATAATGTGGCTAAGGACAAAATCTGGGCAAACCACTATCTCCAGTGAATCTTTTTCAGTGTAGTACTATAGTTATATTTTTTTCTTTTTTGGTTGAAACTTAACTCTTTTCATACTTACAAAATTCTAAATCGCAAATAAGATAGAGGTTATTCTCTCTTAAACTTGCCAGAGAATATGTCAGAAATGGAACTAGGAAGTCCTGATGCCCAATTTTGGGGTGTGTTGATTCTCTGTGGAAAGGGAGATGATGGTGATAGAACTGGAAAACTGCAGAACTCCTCCTAGAGTGAATCTCATACTGGAAAGACAAGAAGGACGTCATCTCATTTATTTCCTAAGGAGGAGGGATGTTGATAAACAAGCCTTGCAAATTTAGTTGATTATTTCAAAGAGGGATAACCAAGTGCCTGGCAGGGAGGGAAAGGCACAATATTTTTTTAAAAAACAGCTGAGCATTCTTGTGCCCAACAGTATCCCAGCAGCCAATTCATCAGCCATAAACTTTATGCTGATATCATAAGAAGAAAAGAACCAGTATGGCCTCTTTGGCATCTCCCTCTTGCTTAATCCAGCCTAGTATTTGCTAAGTGAGGTGTGGAACAGAAATCAAGGAACCCATGAGGACATTTTTTCAGTAAACCATTCAAAACCATCTTCCTTTCCCCGTGATCTTTGTAGGACTATATTTCCACTCATTCATAGAGGAGCTAGTACTGGACTCAGTGTGTTACTTTTTCTGTCCTTTGCTTTAGTATGCAGGGGGCTGTTCATTATGGAGGGTTTCCATGGCAGTCCACTTCAAAATCTGTTATTCTGTCCAGTGAAGAAAAAACCCCCCACATAATTGTAGGAACATGACCAGTTGCCTTATACTAGTTCAATAATAGATTAAAATTGATTTTTTTTTTTTAAAAAAAGGGATAATAGTCATAATGTACAATTTTTGAATAAATTGTACCCAGAACAGTGAGGGCTTATTAAGGTCTGAAAATTAAGCATAAACTAGCATTTCAATTTGGTTGCCAGTTTTGGTGCATTGGACAAGGCATTCGGTCTCAGTGTTCTGCACAGTAGATGCCACAACAGAGCTTTTCTCTCTTGAAAAGCAAGAAAGAGTCTCAGGTGACAGGCTCCTGTTCCATACTGATACCATTCAGCAGGACAGCAACCTCCAGGCGACCTGATTTATACATTCAGAAGAAAAGGAATCAGAGAAGAGACACAGATGGCTCACGACTGGCTCCAATTGTTCCTTAAGTAACTGAAATGAATTTATTTTTGCATGTCATGAAAAAATGAAATGTGATCGTTTGATCCTTTTGTTGACTGATGCAGTATTAGAAACAATAGCATTTGCATTCTCTTATTTCACTCATCATTTGGTATACAGGTAGTCCTCGTTTAATGACCAAAGTTACAAAGGCACTGAAAGTAGGGACCAGTTCTCACACTTATGGTCGTCGCAGCATCCACATAACCATGTAATCAAATTTTGGGTGCTTGGCAACTGGCATGTATTTACAATGGTTGCAGCATTCCAGGTCTTGGGATTGTCATTTGCAACCTTCCTAGGGATCTTCTGACAAGCAAAGTTAATTGAGGAAGCCAAATTCATTTAAAGACTGCACGATTCCTTTAACAACTGCAGTGATTCACTTAACCATGAAAAAAGGACATAAAATGGAGTATGACTCATTTAACAACTGCCTTGCTTAGCAATGAAAATTTTGTGGTTGTAAAGTGAAGGACTATCTATATCGCAATAGACCCTCAGCATATTTAACATGCATGGACCAACTCCCAGAATTCCCCAGGATGATAGCTGGGGATGGCATGCTAGCAGAATAATTCTGAGAATTGTAGTCCACACATCTTAAAGTTCCTGAGGTTGTAGAAACACTGCAATACAAACATCTAGCGATGTTTCTAATGATGGGTTGTTATCAATCAAGTTGGCAGGAAGTTTCAGTTCATAGTCATGTGACATTTTGCTTAACAGTCCTCAATGATTCACTTAACAATTGTAGCCAGTACTGATGAATTGATGTCATAAGTCCACCACTGTCACTTGACTTTTCAATTTTAAAACCAATTTAAAACCACTTGGTGATGGAATCGCTGGTCTGAATTGTGATTGGTAAATAAGGACTACCTGTATAAACATTTGATTGAAAAAGATGTACTGTATCTAAATAAACCTAAACTCCCCCATGTGACAAGGCTAAGAAGCATTATTTTTGTAATCTATTGAAATTAACATTCCTACTTCTCCCAATTCATTTTGGTGCCTTGGGGCAAGCCTTGTGAAACCACAGCTCACCACTTTAGGATTCAACTCAATATCCAACTTTCCTCCTCCAATGATCTGGAAATTTGTGCATAAACAAAAAAAAACCCTGAATCAATCTTCCAAAACCCAGTTTAAACATTATTTGATTACTGCTTAGTGCTGTGGCTCGTATTGTGGGCTCATGTTGGGTTCCATTATTTCTGCTAAGCTGATTATGATTTGCATGAAAGCATCTTCAAGAAGCCTTCACAAATATTAGAAATTTGACCATTTTCATCTTGGTTTTTCTTTTTCATCTGATTTCCTTTAGGCAATGGAAATGCTGAATAAATAATACAGAATCTGTATTGGACCAGATAAACTATATAAAGCGTGGAGATGATTTTCAACCTGTTTTGGTGGAGGTTGCATTTCCCTAATTTTTTTTATAACTCAGGAGCACCAGAGGACTTAGCTACTTTGTTAGTGACTGTCCAGATTGCTTCTGTGAGCAAGGAATGCTTTCCTCAGCTGTTATATCAAGTGTAACTTCTCAGAGCTTGATTATACTTGTCTGTACTTTGATAACATTCAAATTAGATAATTATAATACATACTTGATGCTGTCTTTACATAGCTTTTGGAAGTTACAGTTTTTTTCATAGTACAGTTGCTAGGCTACTAATCAGAAGTAGCCCAAGACAGTCAATATCAGTGATATGTTTCTGAGCAGAATTTAAAGTGTTTTAAATGCTTTAAATCTCTTTTCAATTTAGGACATGGATAGGTTTTTCTCAACTAAACTGAGGTCGTTGTTGGTAACATTCTGTTGGGTAATAAGCAAGGGGGGGCATTCAATTGTGCCACCTGATATTTAGCATATCTACCTGTCATTCAATTCTGTATCTTTTCATCATCAGTACCATATACCATATGATAAGGCTATGCTATTTTTAGTAGAGAATAGGATTAGGATTGTGAACTGAATGTTCTAAGTAGCTTCCTGACACAAGGCCTTTGTCATAAAGAAAAAAAGTGGCTCATTATTTTAAGGTGGCAAAGATGCTACATGGTGTTTCATTTTGTTCTGTTACAAACTTTCAGAATACTTTTGAATTGAAACATTGAGTTACACAAAAAAAATTATGTTACAGTTATAGACCTAGAATGAAGGACTTAGTTCTCCTAATTCTCAACATATGGGATCCTATGTTAAAATGTTATTTTAAAAGTGGCTTCAGTGAGAAAATCAGTATTTTAAAATTGAGGTTTTATTAAAGTCACAATATATTTAATGTAACTATTTGAAGATCAGGAGTTCCTTGCATTTTTCAAAGCGTGTGATTTCAATTCTTAGTTGCTTTTTGTTCAGGAACACAAGGCACCATATATAGTGCTTCCTCCTCCTTTTTTCCTCATAACAATCCTGTGGTATAGGTGAGACTGAAGGAATGTGACTGTTCCCAAAATCCCAAGTGAATTTTTGTGACTGACAATAGATTAGAACTGGTTCTCCCTGTTCTTAATCCTGTTTTTCTTAATCTTAGCAATGTTAAGATGTGTGGACTTCAACTCCTAGGATTTCTTAGCCAACCATTGTAGCGTGCTGAACGTTCCCATAACTCCATTTATGTGATGTGTTGGATAGCACCTACCTTTTGGGTTCGACCATCTATAGCAAAGGAATAACCAATCAAGAAATGTGCCACAGACTAGCACTTGACAGAGCAGCCATAAAAAGTTATTCAGAAGCTATTGTTTGTCTATGTACCTACACAGATCAGAATTATGCAGATCTTGCATTCCCTATGACACATTATAGAAGCAGAAGTTAGACTTGGAAGAAGCAGAATAGGAAGAGTATTGCTCCTTTTGAACTTTGATGTTGGAGAAGATTCCTGAATATACCATGCACAGGCAGGAAAACAAACCTATGGACCACTAAATCAGCCCAGAGTGCTCACTTGAGGCACAAGTGACCAGGCATAAATCATCCTAGTTCAGACACAATCTATGAAGATCATGGTAAAGGTAGAGAGAAAGAGAAGAAGAGAATAACCAGCAGTAAGATAAATAGATTCGGTTACAGTAGCAATGGGTGCACTGTTAGAAGTCCAAGTTAGGAACAGATCGGCGTAGAGGAAAATCTATTTGGTCACTAAGATTTAATAATAACTTGATGGCATATAATCAATCAGTTGGATAAATAAGTTCCAAATTAGTAGCCAAATTCGATGAGTTTCAAAGCAGTTGAGTACCAAGATACCACTGTATACTGTGAAACAAGCATAGCATTCCACCATAAAGATAAGGAAGTATGAATACAAGCTGTGAGTATGATCTGCAACCATTGGAAAACATGTAAGGCAAATGAAAATTATATTTCTATTTTTTTAAAAAGGATGTGTTTGCATTTTTAACACATCGCCCCCTAAGCCACAGAAACACATTGGGTAACTTTGGACTAATTGTTCTCTTAAACCGATCTACTTCACAGGATTGCTGTTACAGTATATGTATAAAATGAAGGGAGGCTCTCATTTGAGATATCCAGAGCTTCTATAGAAAAAGTATTTTACAAATCTAACCATTTATAAATCTAACATTATTAACTAATAAGTGAAAGATTAAGTATATTTTTTTAAAAATCTCAGTGACTACCAGCAAATAACTAGATCAGCTCAAGGCAGAATAAAGTTAGTGTGGTTTTGTTATAAAAAAATCAGTGGATAAATTATATTTATTTTATTAATCTAAACTAAAATGCTAAATTATTCTGTCATATTTTTCCATTCCATGGGGAAGACATGTTTTTGAACTGAGATTCTATCCAACATTCTATATTTGGAACTTTGTGTGTGTGTGTGTGTGTGTGTGTGTGTGTGTGTGTGTGTGTGAGAGAGAGAGAGAGAGAGAGAGAGAGAGAGAGAGAGAGCATCTGCTTGGGTATCAACTGGCCAAAGGAGATCATTATATACTTCTAACATATTAACAGCAGTAAGTTGCTTAATTATGTTTAAAATGCACACACACATGCATTATTATGTAATTTTGTACATGGATTCATATATGCATTCTGTATGAGCTCAGAACTGTGCTCAAGCAGTTGCATAGTCATATAACCAGATGCATTTGCAAGCATGCACAAAGGTACACAGAGCAATAAGAATCGGCTGAGATAGTCTCTAAATGCTGTAAGTAAATGTTTGAGTAATACCTTTTACTGCTACTTTGCTGCTGGCCTTTATGTGCCACATTCAAACAGTATGCTTTTCGTTCTGAGTGTGGTGCTGATTGACCTTGACTGCCCTAGACAACTGAGAAGAGGCTGGAGTAGTCAAGATATATGATTCCAGTTTTTCTCTTCCCTTGAGAAGAATTCTGTACATCTGCTTCACAGAACTGGCTTCATCTTCCTGCTGGCACTTAGCCTTCAGGACAAATGGCCTGTTAGAGGCATTGTTTCTAGGTCAGCTCATTTTTAGCTGTGCTGGAAAGGATACCAAAGCTTTTACACAAGAATAGTGAACTTGGTATGATGTACACTTTTGCTATAGTAATAGCGATTAAGCAATAACAAGCTTAATGTGCTTGTTCATTTAAAAGCTCTATGACAGAGATGCAAGGTTATTACAATCCAGGAAGTGATCTGTTTATCTATTATTTAATTCTGCTTTATCTTTATGAATACAATTATTAATGTTTATACTCTAACTGAACTGTGAAGATTAACCATTTTCATTCTGTCGGCTCCAATGAACCCAGTCGTTGGACATTTTGTGATAGTACTGAGCTGCCTTGTTGGCAACAGTTAGAACCCTCCTAAAACCCTCCTAAATGTTTGTCAAGGTGGATATTAAACAAGTTTGAGTTCCTTATTCTCTGCTTTTAGTTAACTGGAAAATATAGTTTTTGTGTGCAGGGGCCCAGTCTACCATCCCCTTTGTATGGGTTTGTCCAAAACAGATCATGCCAGACAAATCTTATTGCATTCTTTGACCAAGTGACAAAATTAGTGGACCAGAGGAATGCTATGGATATAATTTATTTGGATTTCAGTAAGGCATTTGATAAAGTAGATCACAACCTACTACTTGATAAGATAGAAAAATGTGGGTTAGACAGCATCACCACCAGATGGATTCATAGCTGGCTGACCAGCCATACTCAGCCTGTAGATGGAACTGCATCTACAGGGAGGGAAGTGTGTAGTGGGGTGCCCCAGGGCTCTGTTCTAGACCCAGTGCTCTTCAACATCTTCATCAACGATTTGGGCAAGGGGATAGATGGGGAACTCATCAAATTTGCAGACAACACCAAGCTGGCAGGAATAGTCAACACTCCAGAAGACAGGCTTAAAATACAGGAGGATCTGAACAAACTGGAACACTGGGCGCTATCTAACAAAATGAAATTTCAATGGTCAAAAAAGTAAAGTTCTACATTTAGGCAAGAAAAAACAAATGCACAGGTATAGTATAGGGGGTACCTTGCTCAATAGTAGCAACTATGAGAGGGATCTTGGAGTCCTAGTGGACAATCACTTAGATATGAGCCAGCAGTGTGCTGCAGCTGCCAAAAAAGCCAACACAGTGCTAGGCTGCATTAACAAAGGGATAGAATCAAGATTACGTGAAGTATTAATACCACTTTACAATGCCTTGGTAAGGCCACACTTGGAATACTGCATCCAGTTTTGGTCACCACAATGTAAAAAAGATGTTGAGACTCTAGAAAGAGTACAGAGAAGAGCAACAAAGATGATTAGAGGTCTGGAAGCTAAAACACATAAGGAACGGTTGCTGGAATTGGGTATGTCTATTTAATGAAGAGAAGGACGAGGGGGGACATGATAGCAGTGTTCCAATATCTCAGGGGCTGCCACAAAGAAGAGGAGTCAAGCTATTCTCCAAAGCTCCTGAAGGCAGGACAAGAAGCAACGGATGGAAACTAAGCAAGGAGAGAAGCAACCTAGAACTAAGGAGAAACTTCCTGACAGTTAGAACAATGAACCAGTGGAACAACCTGCCTCCAGAAGTGGTGAATGCTTCAACACTGGAAGTTTTTAAGAAGAGACTGGACAGCCATTTGTCTGAAATGGTATAGGGTTTCCTGCCTGAGCAGGGGGTTGGACTGGATGACCTCCAAGGTCCCTTCCAACATCATCATCATCATCATCATCATCATCATCATCATCATCATCATCATCATCATCATCATCATTATTATTATTATTATTATCATCATCATCATCATCATCAATTATCATCATTATCATTATCATTATATTTATTTATTTATTTATTTATTTATTTATTTATTTATTTATTTATTTATTTATTTATTTATTTATTTGCTTTGTAACAGGTATGGGACATGGGGGAGCCAGGGGAACAAATATGCTAAAAGCTGGAGTGGGGCGAGTGCAGAGAAATTATCCTGCCATATATGATGAGCAGCTCAAAATAGAGACACATCCACACAACATGAGGAATCATCGTGCTTTGTTGGACCATGTTTTGATCTCCTGGAATTTATCTATTTGATAACTTCAGGAAGTTTGGAAAGATCCCTAGTACAATATAGCATATACTATATATATACCATATTTCTGAAAGCGTTCTTCAGGTATAAATGCTCTTGTGATTGGGGCTTTGATCTGGTAAAAATATATCATGTTATTAAATAAATACAAATAGGCTTATTGTGCAAATAATACATGAACTGATTAATGTCTCTGTGGGCACATGAAATGTTATTGGAAAGTTTCTAGAATGATATACCACACATTTCCAGGCAATTAGCTTGTGAGGTTTTGCCATTAGGTACTTTTGGAAAATTGGGTACTTGATTGTCTGGTTCCATGCTATTTACCTTATTTATAAAATAACCATATCAAGCAGCAGGTTGGACTTGGTGGCTTGGTTGTTCCTTCCTACTCTATGATTTTATGTGTGTTGAATAATTGGAAAAAGTTAGAAATGTTTATTGATGTGTATACTTTTAACAACACTGCTCATTTTGAAACATTAGCTATCATAAAATATGCAGTGCATATTTTCTAATCTCCCTACCTTCTATGGAAGTCTCTCCCCTCCCACAAATATACATTGGTTTAAATGTTGTCTTATAAGCAACTAATCAATGTAAGTCATATATATGACAATCTGAAGCCTTTATTTTTTTTCCTGAGGAACCCATTTATTCATATATATATTGATAAGTGGCCAGTATTTCTTTCTAATGACCTTTAGGGAAGGAAACATGATTCAACTGAAGGATACCTGGAGATTCTAAGCACATAATATAGGAACCATACTTTAGCGATGCATGAGAAAAGACTCTACATGTACATGTGTAGATCCATCTCCAAGCAGAAATGGCTCCTGATGGACCCAGGATTTGGAAAATGTCTCCGTCTCACTATAAAAAGTAGTCTCTTTCTCCCATATTTGAAGTACAACATTTTAATACTTTCTAATGTGCAAGAAGCTGCTTAAAGCCCTACTGAACACTACAGAAGTCTACTTGGATTGTTATATCAGGTCTCTTGACCCTCTGCTTGTACATGTCTATGCAATTAGAGTTGTTATTCTGTAGTGCTGACTGTGCTGACACTGTGCTGCCATTTCTTGCTGTATCTGGGTACTTCTACGTTCAGCTCATCTGGATATTATACATTTAATGATAGGAAGAGTGAAAAGCATGTGGCATTTATTGCATAATGCCTTCAATAGAAGAACTAAATTAATTTATTTTATGACAGCTCTTCCTCAGCATGCACTTGGAATAGCTGTTAATATTCATAATTAAGTACTTACCACCTGTCTTATCAAACATAATTTGGATGCTGCATGCTGGAAAACTTTTTTTTATCTCAATCCACACCAGAGTTCACTGCCAGTTGTATTAACATAGATCTCCCTCTACTGGTAGCAAAAAATAGTATGTACTGGTAGCAAATATTAATACTAAATCATTTATGTACTTCAATTTTTGAAATATAGAGTTGCCCTATCGGGGAACTGGGTGACAGAAGGAAGGAAGGAAGGAAGGAAGGAAGGAAGACACACAGATGATTAGTGTAAAATATTTCAATTCAATATTTAAATATTAGCTAAATTACATGACAAGTTTAAAATTTAAAAGCACCAGTCACAGTTTAAGTAATTAAAAAAATATTATAGTATTTGCCCAGCTAGGTTAGATGGCAGCATCTAGTTGGTCTTGGCTGATATTGAAAAAGCTAAGTTGAGTCAAAGTTAGCTACAGTTTGGATGAAAATTCCTAAAAGTTGTAAACTAGTCTGAAAGTTTTTTTTAAAATAGCCAGGTAAAGCAGCAGTGGTAAACTGCTTCCATATTGTCGCCAAGAAAGCAAAATGGATATGTTCGTAATTGAAGTTTATCTTGAGGGAAACTGTACTTAAAAATAATCTTTTCATTTAGACACAGTTAACATTTGATTTAATGGTCCTCAGCTGCAATGGACAAAATCTGTCCATTCATTGTACATGTTTAGAAACCAATTAATCATGCATAAAATTCCATTTGCCATTTAATATGTTCAAAGATATGTAAAATATGAAAAATATGTGGGTGTAAAATCCCATTTATTAGATAGGCTTGTATATCACCCCAATTCCATAACTGAACGCACACAGTATATAAAAATCTAATATAAAGCAACATGAACCTGACACAAACCTCCCTCCAGCCATGCCCCTTAAAAAGCCTGTCTAAATAACATTATTTTGACAGCTATGCACAAGATCAGGTGCAAAATATGATAGGCAAAACATCAGTGCTGCCACACTTGCCTTTGGATCCCTCATGGAGGTTTGAACCATAAGAAACTCCTGTTTCTATGAACTCACTTGGCAGGAAGAATCATTTTAAAGGAGATAGTCCCTCAAATATCTTGGCAATGC
The DNA here is from genome assembly GCF_001527695.2 of Protobothrops mucrosquamatus. NCBI lineage: Eukaryota > Metazoa > Chordata > Lepidosauria > Squamata > Viperidae > Protobothrops > Protobothrops mucrosquamatus. The sequence goes on along the minus strand of NW_015386930.1, from coordinate 728,649 downwards.
ACCCCATGGATTGGTTGTATATAATACCAGCCTTCTGAATTGGGCTCAAAAGCTTATAGGAACTAGTGCCGTGATGGCAAACCTTTTAGAGACCGAGTGCCCAAACTGCAACCCAAAACCCACTTATGCATCGTCGGGTGCCAGGTGGGTGTGGCCCATTGGGTGGGTGTGGCCCATTGGGTGGGCATGGCTGCGGTGGTAACAGCAGACTGGGTGAGACTAAAAAGTTCAATCAATCAATTCCAACTATGCAAGATCTTTTTTTTTCCCCGCAAGAAGTTAAAATTGACTGAACCTTTATTTTTTGTACACGGTGGCAGAGGCCTAAAGTGAAAAGGTTTTATAAAACCCAGCTGAAGGCCTGGGACTGGGGCAATGGCGTGCATGCCCATAGAGAGGGCTCTGAGTGCCGCCTCTGGCACCCGTGCCATAGGTTCGCCACCACTGAACTAGTGCAACAACCAAGAAATAGTTGAAAAAGCAACACAGCTCTATCAGCACCTAGCTGCTGTTTTTGTGAATTGCAGCTTTCAAGTAATCTTCAAAAACATGTTCAGTGTGATACCATAATTAAAATGTGAGATGACAGTATGAGTCACTACAGTATTGCCAGGGCTTCATGGTCTAAAAAGAGCCCAAACTGACATAGGTTTATTTGGCCACAGTTTCTGCCTGCTGCTCTAGCAGCAGTTGGAGATACAGAAGGGCTGCCAATTACAGAAGTGCTTTTTCAGGAGCAACTTGATCTGCCTAAAGCTATCATTGGAACTGAATTCTAGCCACAGTGTTTCCAAATAAACAGAAACTCTTATTTGCTAGGATTTTATTTGAGCTTTTTCTTAGTATGTTACTGCTATTGTGGATGACTGATTTATGACAATTATTTAAACTTATAACTGCTGCTTTTTGTCTGGTTCTAATCAAAAGCCTGAAGGAGGACAATAACACTGCATACTTTTTACTTTTCTGTCCAACTTCCTATTCTCTACTTCCACCTCTCTGTAGTTTCAGCTGCCGCCAACCTAACTTCTGCCAACTTCTTTACCAGCAACTGGACTTTGACATTTTGATGCTTTGATGCTTCTGTCATTATCTCAGAAT
>NW_015386930.1:708391-726408 GCF_001527695.2 Protobothrops mucrosquamatus | reverse complement strand
ATATATATATATATATATATATATATATATATATATATATATTCTATATTCTTCAGCATTAATGGCAATGTGACTCTGAATAATACTTCCTGGCAAACCTGAATAGGAGGGTGAATTCATGTTCTACTTTTTGTTGTACAATGATATCTGCTTGGCTATTCTACCACTAGAATGCTGCATTCTTAGAACTTTCAACAGCTGTTCTTATCCTTCACTTGTTAAATTCCTTGGACATGCTTTTTTTTGTGTAAAGAATCAAATACACTGATGGCATTATACAAATACTTGTATGACCAACTACAGGAGGCTCTGCACACAGTTACTCATGCTTTGGTTACCTCCTATACAGTATGGATTACTGCTATGCACTCTACATAGAGCTGCCTTTGAAAAATATCTGAAAGTTGCAATTACTCCAGAATGCAGCAGCATGAGCAACTATGGGCATCTTTTGATTTGCTGATGTGATATTTTTGCTTCACATACTGCACTGGCTCTCAGTAGGTTTCTGGGTGCTTGTCACTTATCAAGTCCTGCAGACTTGAATGGAATGAGCCAGGCTATTTGAGAGACTACCTCTTTCCATTTGCCTCTATCCACCCCATCAAGAAGGGCATACTCCAAATCCTGTCAAATAAAAGAATGTCATCTCACAGGACTCAGGAAGCATGCCTTTTCTATCATGACATCTGCCCTTTAGATCCCCTTGCCTCCTGAGGTCAAATTGGCCCCAACTCTGCTAGCTCAGTTCAGAAAGCACTTAAGGCCTGGCTGTTGGTCTATAGGGTCAAATGGGGGTCAGGAGAAGGATGGAGCCTCATGGTTTGTTTTGTCCTGGAGGTATTACTCTTCTATTACTTTGTCATTCTTTTGTTTTGATTGTGGGTTTTTTTTAGGGGGGGGGTTATTGTTATTTACATTGTTGTTTCTAAACTTTGTTCTCCACCCAGAGTTGCTTCAATGAGGTTGGCACCCATATAAATTGAATAATTTAAATAATAAATTATGTTTTATGTCTGGGCTTTTAAATTAGAAAATGTTTGTTACATCTTTTTACTAGAATAGCTGTTAAAGCAGCCTTTCTACAGTAACAATATTAAGAATCTATTCATACACAGGTCATATATTATGAGATTAAGACCCACAGCTTATTGACTGATGCTTTTCAAGATTCTTGCCTCATATATGGTTGTGGTTATATGTGTGTGTTGAAAATATATGAGGATTTTAACATCAATAGATTTTCAGTGAGAGACCAACACGTCGTAAAGACAGACTACGGTCGTCTACTACGACGTCGGACATTCTTCTTAAACATGTCAACACTCCTTATTTCTAAAGAGGTATGACTCTAGTTTGGTTATGGTCTATTAACTTCGTAGACAGAGTAGGTCCCTCCTACAGTCACGAGTTTAGAGTCGCTACCTTAATCCTTACGAGGTTTCTCCCCGTAAATCATTATTTCACTAATCTCTTCTTTGATGACCTGCCAGACTTTCTTGGAAAAGAGTGACAGAGGGAATTACCAAGACAGAATCATCCATTTCACTGGACAGTCATAGGGGGAGGAGGAAGGGATGGAAATAATTGGAATTCACTCCCGGGCCTTAACCTTCACTGCCTGTCAGTCAGGCGGGTGGTATCTGGATTAATGCTGAATGAAGGCACTCTCCATGTGGATTTGGAAGAGCCTGCATGGCTGAAGCAGTATTTTTCCTTTCCACCCTTCACCTACACAAGACGGACTGCGGCATGCTGTGGCCCCAGGCTGCACTGATCTGTAATGCTACAGGAGAGAGGGGCAGAAGGTCATCCATTGGGACTGTGCAGTCTACATGATTCTACGAGATGGTTCATGCCCAGGTGAGCATTCTTTCTGGATGTCCATTTGGTACTCCAGGATAAATTCCTGGAAATAGCTTGTTCTGGCTTTAAAATGTGGATGCTTGGAGGAGGAGCAGCAGGAAAGAGACGGCAGTAGAGCAGAGGATTAAAAAGTGGAACAAAGAAATAACTGATGTTTACTGATTCAACATTTAATTGAAAATGCAGGATAAGAGGCTTGTTGAATCAAGAGGGGTAGGAGTTTGCTATTTGTATTGTTAATATCATTTTCATCATTATTATTATCATGGGTATTAGACCCCTCTACGAGCAGCGTTTGTTCTTTAACGTACAGATATGGAGACAGAAGAAGAGCAGACAAGGGAGCAGAAGAACTATGCTGTGATTTTCAGCCCACCGAGAGAGTGGGAAGAGGGATGTTTGGGTACACTGAGAATGTAGGATGATTTGCACCTGTGATGAAGCATGCTGGCAGTGCTTTGGTGTGGTGGAGGAGGCAGAGCAGCTGTCCTGATCTATTAACAGTATTTGCCTCATTGCAGCAGGAGAGCTATGGCTTCGTGTTCTAGATTGCTTCCTTTTTTTTTTTTTAAACTTTCCTTTGTTTCTATTCAAAGACAGCTCAAAGGATTCTCATCAGGCAAAGATGGTCCAAAGTTTTAATACAATGCTTCTGGTTTTTATAATCAATTGTGTTGCCCCAGAAAGCTCTTGAATTCATTGACCAGAGTTTTAAGGACTTAAAATGCAAATGGTAACCATGACCAATGAAGGTCATATGGTGTTAAAGATCTGCATAACCCGGCATTCTGTCTAAGACAGGAGCTACCTATAGAACCATGAGAAATTTAACAGAAGGTTCAGAAGTTTTCAATGATCATCCTGGTTGATTTTCTATAGCATTTTAAAAATCAACAGTTTATTATGTGGTTCGATTCCAGCAGTCATGTGTGTAATTCATTGATGTTGGTGGTTGCCCTTTATAATCTTTGTAGCCAGTGCTATTATAGCATTTCACAACTAAATTGCAAAAATGTTTATCAAGCTACTATGTCTATTTTTTCCTCTGAATGTGGATTTAAATCAGAGACATTTTGGGTTCCTCGGTAACCTCATTCACAGTCTTTGATCATTTAATATTACTCTCAGTACTTGTTTTAATTCCTGTTTGATGGGTGTCTGTTAAAGTAGAAGTACTAGGACTACTTTCAGTTGGCATTCAACCAAAATATCATTTCAAAGAAAGAAACCAGTTTTAATTAGCTCTCATCCACCCTCATCTCAGTTCTAGCCAATGTTCAGTTTCTACTTCTGTCAAGAAAATAAAAACTACCTTAGACTTCCTAAATGCTGTGCTGCACAGATGCATTGGATGCTTTGAATTCCATCCAGCATTGTTAATAGATGATGACAAATGGAAGCTACCAAGTTTGGGATATGAGACTACTGATCTGTCTAGGTCAGAATTGTGTACCATGGTTGATCTTAGTGGTCACAAATTTCAGACAAAAATCTCTCCCAGTCCTCTTTGGAGATGTAAGGACTGAACTGGGAACTTTTGTTAGTTAACCATAATTTTGTGGCTCTCCCCCAAGTATTGGGAATAGTTATGTGATCTTTGGACCCTGTCATAAGGAGGTGAACTTTGCCTAGCTCTGTGTCCACATCTTCCACAAAACCATCAATGAAACCATGAAGCTATCTAAATCTATTTCAGTGTGCCTTTAAATGCAAGGTTAAGGACAATGAATTTTAGGGCAGAAGATTCTAAGGAACTTTACAGTTAAAAAAAGGATAAGCCTAGTTTATATTTTATACATCAGGATATGAAAAATGAAAAGTGTATTGCATATTTGTTTGTGCACTTATACTATGTGTGAGGATAAAAGCTTGAACATTCTGTCTTTCAATACCTTTCATTAGTTTGTTAACTATTTTGCTATATCTCCTAAGAATACTACTCTACTCTAGTCTTTCTATTCTGTTCATAAATTCTAACATTAGTTGAAATATATTGATGTATATTTCAATATATTTCACTCAATTATACTGACAAAGTTTCTTTTTCTCCAAAACTGCTATTTTCAGATCATAATGGAACATCCTGGGAGGTTAAAATGGTCTATTATTACTTTATCCTCACTTTGAGCTCTGGTTACAAGTGTGTCATTCTTTTGCACAAAGTCTGGCCTGTTTTATTTTATGTAGTATCTAGAGAACGTCACTTGTAAATGATGGGATATATCACACTAGAGACAGAGGTCTCCCAATGTGGTAAGTAGATTCTTATAAAAGCTTGGATAAATGATTTTCTTTATTTTTCTAAAAGAAGTGAGTTCTATAGTGTAGGTTTGTTATCTTAGCAAAGTTGGGGAAATTGGGGTTTGAGAGTATAGATGCCATTGGTGATTATTTTTTGCTTGTTGTCAGGGATGCTGATTCAATAGTTGAGTAATTTCCTTGAGAGCCTATAATATGATATTTGGATTTGTGCAATATATAGACCAGACATGTCAAACATGAGCCGGGTGGCGCAAATCTGATGAGAAGTGCAATGCTGCCTAGCCCCCAGCCTGCCCAGTTTCAGCAGGCAGCAAGGTGCAAACATGACGAGCTTTGCACCACCCGGCTCAACCTCTCGGCACTGTGAGGAAAGCACCCCGCTGCCTGCCGAAAGCGAGCAGGCTGGGGGCTAGGAGGCCTCGTGCTTGTTTTTGGATTTGTGCCGCCTGGCTCAGCCTCTTGGTGCTGTGAGGAGAGCGCCCCGCTGCCTGCCGAGACCGTGCAGGCTAGGGGCTGGGCAGCATTGTGCAGGTAACATTGACTCTCACACTGCTCATGGCATCCCCTCCCCCAGAGCCCACCAAGCCAGATATGTGAAGTAGGTGAGGGCCATGTGCTGGCCACTTCCATGCGATGGTGCATTTCTTCATTCCTCATGAAGGGTGACATCTCCCCAGCTGTGTTTCTTGCCTGTTTTTCTCCCTCCCTCATCTCAAATATTTTCCCACCACTCTGTACTTAGGAAGGAAGGAAAGAAGGCGAGGGAGGGTCTGAGGGAAGTCCTGCCTTAGTCCTGCCCTGCTGCCTTTCATCATCCCCTTGCCCCCTCCTCCTGGCCTATCCTGGGGGTCTCCCATCCTATTGATAAGGAAGCTTTGGATACAAAGCCGGGTGTCCTCCCATGGAGAGGGAATGGGCCTCCCTCTGACTTTTCCCTCGTACCCATCATGAGCAACCTGGCTAAGGAGAGCAAGCACAGCAGCAGCAACCTTGAGGATGAGGTAAGTGCAGCTGGAGAAGTGAGGCTGGGCTTGGTGCCGTGGGTGCTCGAGGGCCAGGCTGCTTGTTTGACCTCTGCTGCCCAGGGCTCCGGGCAGCCTGCACCACCATCCAGCCCCCTCCGCATGGCCTGAGAGGAACAGTGAGGCTCCTCCAGTGGACCATGCCTTGGCACTTGCCCTGGTCCCACTCCCTTCTGTCAGAGACCCTCAGATCTGTCTCACTCCTGCCCAGCCCCCCACAGGCACCCTTGCCATGAATGATGTAGAGCTGGCCATGCCCACCAAGTAGGCCACACCCACTCCATCCACGCCCACCCAGTAGGCTGCACCCACCCTGGCCACACCCACCCAGCCCCCTGAGGGCAACCGCAATGCTGATGAAATTGAGTTTGACACCCCTGATATAGATTGTAAGGTACGCTTTACATCCAGTCCTTTAGGAATGACATCATGTTATAGCGATCACCCTCATGATTTCCTGTCAGCACAGTAAATAGATCTGGGATAAGTTGTAACTTAGCAAATGAGGACAACCCAAGCTCAACTCTTCATAAATGAGGTTTATTATTTGGGACAACGCTCATCGTCTCAAAATAATAGTAATGAGGACAGGCTTCATATTGCTTCAGTGATGATTGGGTATTGTTATGAGAAATTTATAAGAAATGTATAAGTCACTACTGAGGAATTGAAGAGGTGGAACAACTGGCATAGATGAAGTCATTGAGAAATAATATATTAGATTATTGGTCTACTCAGGGTAAGGATGTTAAACCTGAGGAAACAGCTATCTTTATTTCATTATGTGGTCAAGAAGCAAAAGTATAGAGAATTTGAAGCTTGTTACTTTGATAATTCCAACCAATCCTTCATATTCTATATGTGTCTGTTTCTGATTTCTTTATAACTTTAGACTCTAAAATGGTCTTTTTATTATAATCTAGCTCTTTCTGGTTGCCTCTAAGTAACCAGCCTTCAAGGTTTCCTCTTACGGTTTTCTCTAATCCACACCACTTCCCCAAGGAATGATTTCTTATCCTTAAATTCAAAATCTTCATATATTTTGAATACATTTTTAAAATAAACTTATAATTATTTCAAAATCTTATTTCCAGTCAACCTGGCCCCATATTAGTTTAGAACTTTTGAAAATCAGTGTTCTAATTAACTTTGCTGTTTATTTCCAAATTAAAAAAAAGTTTTCTTTAGCTTCTTAAATTTACTCTTCTTTTGTTGAGAGTTGAAGAAAAAAATCTCTTGTTCTTCTAAAAGTTCTTGGTATCTAAAAAGCAATTTACAAGCCATATTTTCCAGTAAAAGTGATTAAGAGAGGGGAAGTGGGTGAACCCTGTGTGTCCGTTTGAAGGTTCCGAAGTGTGACTTGGACAAAGCTGATTATCCTGTCACCCAGACCCCTAAAATCTGCCAGAAACCCCTGTTTATGGTCTCATTGTGGAGAGGGTCTTTAAAGAGCACTTTAAAGAGGATCCCAAGTCCTCTCCTTAACCCTGAGAGGAATTTGGGGAGGCAGTTCATTCACTGAACTGTCTTCAGTCCTCCATTGTTTCCCCAGGTGTTCTATCTATCTGTCTGTCTGTCTGTCCGTCCGTCCATCCATCCATCCATCCATCTGAATATGTGTATAACAAAACAATGAATTGTGATTTAACATTGAAAAATATTACTAGATCTAATCTAATGCATTTGTCATAAAAAAAAACCCTCTCCTGACAGCTCACTAGTAACATCATGCCTATATTCTTAATTACTTCTTTATTTAGAAAACTCATTAAGATGAAACTTGCCTCTAACACAATTGGTGTATCTCTTTTTAAACTGGATTAGGATTATGATGCTTGTGAAGTAGCATTCCTCCCAGAGATGGGAAGATATTTCATCCAGTGGTGGAATTCAGCCGGTTCGTACCACTGGCAGAACCAGTGGCTAATTTTTTTGTTGCCCAGGCCCAGAATGGACTTCCGGAAGCGGCATCCACACAGAGAACCGGTTGTTCACATATTTGAATCCCATCACTGATTTCATCCCTATTCAATGTAGTTCTTCTGTTGATTCCTCCTAGGCTGCTATTTCAATTTTATAAATAGCAATGTAAATATATAAAACACTTAGTTGCATTTATCTAATTTAGACCTAAAATAGGTTTAGTTTATTTTTTTTCTGCAGCTGGGTTTAACCTTGATTCTCTTGCTGGTGCAATGTGATTCTAACAAAAATGGCAACAGCACCTGTGCTTCGCTCTCTTCCTTTTTTCAATTTTCTTTAAAAGTTCTTTAGATATTAAAGTTACAATTGATCCAGTTTCAAAGATCCGATCAACTTCAGAATAGTTTGAAGCTTATATTACCTGATGGCAATGGACCACATTTAAAACAGCACTTCAGTGTGAACACCTTCAAAATTACCTTATGGAGTGGAAAAAGTAGATTGATTTTTCATCTCCAGCTTCTCTAAAGAATGTTTCATCAATTATATAGTGATGGCTACCCATCCAGCTATGAAATGCAATCACATTGCCTCTAGGGTGAAAACATGGCATTTTATTTTGGACAGCAGGGGAAAGCATGAGTAGGTTTATGCCCCCCAAGTCTGTTTATGAAATCCTGTTTACCAAGTCTATTTATGAAGCCCTTTTTACCATTTATGCAGTCTATTTACCAAAACCTTTTATGAAGAAAAATAGAAATAGAAATCCATTTTTGCTTCTTTTCCCCCTTTTTTGTATTCATTTTCTTTTCCTTTTCCTTTGTAAAATTTAATTATAAAAAATATTCTTTGTTTATTGGGTAACCTAATCTTAAAGATAACCATCTTGAGTTCATAAGAGTTTTTGGACTTCCATTACAAACAGTTCTGAAAATAGAAGTCTGAGATTTATGTTCATTTTATATAGTGTTCTACAAGTGCCTCATCTGACTGACCTTGACTGGTCTTCAAAATTAAGTAGGGTTGAGTCTGGTGAATACTGGGATGAGAGTCCTCTAGGAATATAAAGAACACAAGGTAGAATGAGAAGTTGAGGTATGTCCTGCAAGAAGGCAGAGACAAATCACATCCATACATACAGGAAACTGCATGGATATCTCTATAGAATTACAACTGGTTGAACTATAATTGATAGAGACTTGACCTTTTTATAGCTGAAAAAGACTCCTAATGGATTTTTTTAAAGATCAGCAATGACAATCCCGTCATCTAGACTTGCAGTCCAAAAGACATAAGAAAAAGGAAAGGGATTGGAAAAAAGGAAGAACAAAAAGCAAGGATATACTAGTTATTTGTTATAATTTTATTATCATAACCAGCTAGAAAAGAGGAGCCAAAAATCTGTGCTTCCAGTAAGGCTTTTATTCTATCTGTTCTCTTATCTGGCCTTTCCAAAGTACTTGAAAATTAAAATTTTCTGTGGAATTCTATAGGCTTCTTTATGACTTACATTGCCAAATTGCCTTCTGTAATGTACTATCATGTTCCTTTGCTAGACTATATCTCAGTTCTTTCCTCTTGATTGCACTATAGAGAATACTGACTTGAAATAGAGGTCATTTTAATAGTACTTACTTGATACTGAAAAACGTTAGGAAACAAAAGTATTTTTGTTCTGTGACTTTGTTCCATATCCATCTTGAAGATTTCATAGAACTAAGTTTCTGAGAAACTGACAGAGTCCTGGTTCTATAACCTTTGCCCTACTAATAGCCTGTGTCCTAATTTCTTGAAGGTATAACATGATAGCCCACGATATGCTCATGTGCTGAAATAGAAACTCGTCCCATAGGTTTTCAAAATCCTGGGATGCCTCAAATGAGCTGTCTGAGCTGCAGCAAGAAGTGGTTGCTTGAGAAGGACTGACAATGCTTGTCATTTCTGACAAGGCATTTTCTCATTGGTAGGGATTTGGCTACAACTGTGGCTCATTCCTTCATGCCAGCTGACTTCTAGCTGTATTAGGTTTCAAGGTTCTGCCTCTTCATACCCTTTTAAAGATTGGGTTACTAAGAGCTTGTCAGAGTTGACAACTGTCCAGGAATGAAAAATGGCTCAGAGAGCTGAAACATTTGGACTCTTTGAGAAGCACTATTCACAAACCATGCAGGATAGTCTCGTTCGCTGAATTTAATCCTCTCATAAAAGTCTTTTCTTTTTCTTACCACCTCCGTTTTCTGTAAGGAACCCTCTGTAAAACTTCTCGTTTTTATGGGACCGGATCGTGAGGTACTATAACCTGATTCCTGTCACCTCTTAAAGTGTCGTAAAGGTTCACATAGGAAATATAATATATCGTGATATCGAACTTCATAGAAACCTTCTGTTCCTTTCCAAAGCAATGGAATTTAGGGAGTTCTAGATTGGAATTGTGCTAGATTGTAATTTTGTGTGCAGATCTTATCTATATATGATTTTTATTAGTACATTTGCCTTTTGTTTCTGTTTTTTCAAATATACATTAAGGACACATTTATGAAAGTCACAAAAATATTTTTGTATGTCTTCAACAGTTCTCATTGAATTTTTCTATGCTTCAACTTCTCAATCATTAAATAGAATAAACTTTGTATTTTAAAAAAGCTAAGTTTAAGGATGCCTTTGCTTCTACCTACCAAATTAGAACAGGTTAGTTAATTTCATATAGTGTAAACTTAGTTTTGAGTGGTGACTAAAGAATAGCAACGTTGTATAGAGATTAAAATAAAACACTGTATTTCTAGCCAATTGTATGCTGCATTATTTCAGGTCTATTGTTTTTGACGATGGCTGTAGTTCCCCAGAATGAAACCTTTGTTTGCAGAGTTCACAGAGTTCAGAATTCAGGGGATGAAATCATGGTAATATGAGCCCTCTCTCCTCTACTTTTCTTAGTGCTAAAATGAGAGGAGATCTTTGATCCCATAACCTAGACTTGCTGGTTGGCAAGAAAGCAAAGGAGAAACCAGCAGTGTTTCATGATACTAATTTCTTTCTCTATAAAAGGAAGTAGTTCATTTTAAACTTATGGACAATACTCACCGTGTATTTGTATTTTATAATAATATTAATTATAGCAATATTTTTCTATATATAACTTTACTGCAGTCATTGCACGATCAGTAAAAAGATATACAGTATCTTTCTTGTCTAGGAATAAGCCTTTAAATGAATGTCACAGTTTCCTCACCAGATTATCAGTTCCAAGTCATTTTGGAATAATCAAGAAAGGAATGTTATATTTTATAATAAAAATAGCAAAGGTTTTCAGAGAATAGTTCAGTTGCTAGCAGTAGCATAAAGCTGAAATCACTGCAGATGACAGCACCTGAAAAAAGTCTGGGAAACAAAGAGATAGCTTTTGTTCAGGTATGTTAGTTGCTATCTTGGGTGTGAGAATCAGAGATCAAGGTTATTTTAAAATATAAAAAGGACAATCTGAAATAAGATGGCTTATCTGTGTATATGTCTTCTCCGTATGTAGATTTTGAGAAGGACCAAATGTAATTAAAATGAGTCTTTATATCTTATGGTATCTCTCCTCTCCCCTTAAAAAGAACTCCCCATAAAAAAACTTCCCTTAAAAAGATTCTTTCACTTGAAGAATACAGAATTTGCCACATCAAATATAACCAAAATCGTCTAGTTTCTTCATAATTTGATAACAGCTATAATCAAGGATATTTTTTTCTATCATAATCCTCATTAGGAGAAAATAACCTGGCTCTGATTAAAAAATAATAATTATTAATTATTATTATTATAACTTTAATAATCATTTACAAAGAAGAATGAAAAATGCAATATATTCAGGGGAAAATACTGAACTAGAATATCCTTAAATTTTATAAGCAAAATAATCTTTTTTCATATACTCCTTAGAGGAATCAAATATAAGTGAGGGGAGAACCAGGGATAAATAATAAATTAAAAACTGGATGCTTAATTGTTAGTGATTAATTGTGCTCTACATAAGAAAATAACCACAATGACATGTTTATGATTCATTTCTCCAGTTCAAGAGTTTGCTTAAATTAGCATATGGCAATAACCTGAGAGTTTAGTCATAAATATCCTTCATCTGTCTCTAGCAGGGATACTTGTGATCATATTTATCTATTGCTTCTTAATTAATATCAAAAAGTGCTTTACCAAAAAGTGAAAGAAATACAACAGGGAGAAATTAATTAATAAAAATATTTATCCGCTAACCTTCCTTTTATTATCTTACGATTAACATGAATAGAAGCAGATTTAGTTAAACACCTCTCGCATGTAAGTTGATAAAATTCTCTTTATTTTTCTTCCAGAGTCCGGAAATACCACAAATGGTTTATAATAGTATTCATGGAGAGGTGAGCAAATAACAGTGTGGACTACTAAAAGGATTGCAAAACCTTTTAAAATAAAACAGGAGTTTCTGTTTGGGGGGTTGTTGTTGTTATTGTTATTGTTATTATTATTATTGGTCTCCAAGTCAGTTTTGGACTTTTGATGATTGCCTGGACTAGTCCCTGCAGTTTCTTGGCAAGATTTTTCAGAAGTGATTTACCACTGCCTGCTTCCAAAGGCTGAGAGAGAATGACAGGCCAAAAGTCACCCAGCTGAATTTGTACCCACTGCAGGACTAAAATTCGCAATCTCCCAGTTCCTAGCTTGATTCTTAACTGCTACACCAAACTGGTTCTCTATCTATATCTCCTGTATGAGATATAAGAAACAAAATAATCTTGTACAGAATAGTCATAATAAAGTGACATAAACTAGAATAATTTTCCTTTGATCCATATTTTATCCCCACCTTGTAAAGGAAATCACTTTCAAATATGGCAAAGAAGGTGGCAGAGACATCCAAATTTGAAGGGATGTATGGGCACATACAAAACACCTAACCTCAAATCAAGGGCATTTTTTTTTGAGTGCAGAAAGTACAGTAAAGGTACAACTTTTCTTAGAATTGCCAATATGTGCTACATCTGTGTACACATATACTCCAACTCATATCCCCTTCAGATTTTGATCTTTGCACAATCCTACTGTATTTTTAAATTCCAGTTATCTGAGACTGATACAATATTCAAAATGGAGGCGATAGCTGAAAATATTTGGACTAATTTATTGGGATATTTTAAATATGAAAATTATAAGATAAACTTTCCCTGGAACTGAACTGAACTTTAAATGGAGAGTCCCGTATTGTTTTCTTAACAACAATTACAGATATAAATCACTACTTCTTTTTTCCAGGACTTTGGAAGGGGAAGGGGGAGCAGGGGGATAACTTTCCCTATTCTACAGTTTAGTCTCTTGTTTAAGGACTGGCCACATCTAACTTGGGTTAACTTTTTGAAATTCAGTTAAAGTGTGTTAATCAATTTGAACTAAATGCGATAATACTTGTTCCTTTTATGTCCTTCCTATATTAAGTGCCATTAATTTTAGCTTTAAGATAACGTAGTTTTCTTTTTTCTAACATAACAGAGGAGAAACCCAAGGAAAATACAGGAAGTCCTCAACTTAACAGCCATTCATTTAATGATCGTTTGAATTTACAATGACACTGAAAAAAATGACTTATGACCGTTTTTCACACTTACAACCATTGCAGCATCCCCATCGTTTGAATTAAAATTTGAACACGTGGCAACTGTCATGTTTTTATGATGGTTGCTGTGTCCCAGGGTCATGAGATCACCTTTTGCAACCTTCTGACGAACAAGGTCAATGGGGAAGCCAGATTTGGTTAACAACTGTGTTATTCATTTAACAGCTGCAGTGATTCACTTAAGAACTACAGCAAGAATGGTCATAAAATGGGGCAAAACTCATTTAACAACCGTCTTGCTTAGCAACAAATTTTGGGCTCAATTGTGGTCGTAAGTCGAGGACTACCTATAATAAAAGTCAAGGCTAAAGCAAACAATTAGATTTTGTTGACATGTTGGGCAATTAACTTTGTCGAATGAAGGGGAATATACATGTCTCAGGATAATATTGCAGGTCCCGGTGACCAACCCAGATTGGATCCTTCAATTATCTTTGTGATTATTTGAAGAATTCTGTTTTGGAATTTAATAAGATTCAAAGAAAAATCAGAAGCTAATAGTGTACTGCTTTTGAATTTTTGCTCTTATTATAGAGGCATCTCTTTACTGTGATGAATACTGATTTTTTTTTTAGTTCTTTACCCTGAAAGCGTATTTGAAATGACTACAGTAGGGCTATTATTCTAAACACATCTTTATTTTCAGTAGTAATCTTTCACCTCAGAGTTGCAGCAGGGTGACATGGTTGCAGTGTTGAAAATTGTTGTAAATAGGAGTAAATAAAGATGATTTCTCTATGTATTCTATTGCTCTATGGTTCCATAAAAATTGACTATCTCTTTGTTTAGTTTGATTTTTCACAGCAAGGCAAGGTTGAAGTATTCTAGCTTCTCTGTTCCCACAGTTCAAATGTGTGACAGTTCCATTGCTGATAATGGGAACTGGAATGGCTCCGCTGTGCAGAGTGAAACTTGGTTTCTGATATGAAATAATAATTTCATGAACTCCCAGTTGTGTGTTGTGGCGCCAAACCACAGGAAGCTGTCTAGCATTGCCTTCAATTAACTGAGATGATAAGAAGTGAAGGCAGATAAAAAGGAATGTAGACAGATAAACATTTCAAGCTATTGCATTTATCGGGTAATCTAACTTTCTTCAAAGTGAGCTGTGATGATTTGCCAGCAGGTCCAAGCATGCATTATCATCTATATGGGACTGGACTATACACAAACAGTGATGGTGAAGCTTCTGGAATTTCCTATCATAAAGAACAAAATAGCTTCCCCTAAATCCCAACCAAAGAGCAATACATCCTGATGATTGTTGAGTGATCTGAGTTTGAAAACTAGCAGGAACCAGTGATTAGTAGTTTAAACAAAAAAGTCTACGGTGATGACTGATAAGCTAAAATTTGCTTATCCACTTGGTCTTGCTCAGCAAATCAGTGTTTTTAGTACTAAATTTCTATTATATTTGCACGTATAAAACAAACTAATACAAAACCAAGTGTGAATTAACTGTAGTTTAAAATTAGAATGATGCTGGCTTTCTTCCACCTACCATTATTAATAATATTTTGCACTATAATAATTTTGACATGTTCAATTAGGAGGAAGTGTATTGCATAACGGTGTGGAAAGGAAGTTTCTATTTCAGTAAGAGAAATGAAGAAAGTAATTAAAATACTGTTTACAAGCTTTCTTTTTTCTTTTTCTTGGAAAACTTTTGAGTTGAATGTCTGCTTTCTATATTGGAACCTTACATTTGGAGGATACTTCATCAAGAGAATCATTCTCAAAATAAGCATGAGTTAGAGAAGGTTAAAAGGAAATATTTATCAATCCGTATATTGAAAGGCATGCCTGCTCCCTTTTTTGGAGGTACTGCTTATTGATCGAAAGGTTGGTTCTTAATAAAAAGTGTATTTGGGTGTCAGGATGTGCACATCTCCCTACTTAAATAGCCTGCAAGACATTGATCTACATTCTAGATCAGGCATGTCAAACTCGCGACGTCACATGACATCGCACGACGTATCGGAGCTTTTTTGCCATTGCCGGCAATGGGGTGGGCGCGACTCCGGTATGATGAAACCGGCCCACGGGGTGGCAGTTTGACACCCCTGTTCTAGATATTGCTCAAAATTATAATTTTGCATCTCATTGAGGAAAAATAGCATTTGCATAATGATGATAGGTAGCAATTTGAATGCTGAGAATGAACTTCTCTGAGGCTATTGACAATGGAATTTATTTTTTTGAAAAATTAATGTANATCAGAGCAAGCGACTTAAATTAGGAGAGTATTTTCAGAAAAGAAAAAGAATGGTGGAGGCAAAAGACATTCCTTGGGAGACATTTTGAAGAGCAAAAATACCCTGGCCTAGCACTCCATGATATTGGACTAAGGACAGTGGAGAATTTCACAGCATTTCCAAGTGTATCCTTTATATTATATAGCACTATAGCTTGAAAATAGAAACCTTCTGTTCCTTTCCAAAGCAATGGAATTTAGGGAGTTCTAGATTGGAATTGTGCTAGATTGTGATTTTGTGTGCAGATCTTATCTATATATGATTTTTATTAGTACATTTGCTGTTTGTTTCTGTTTTTTCAAATATCTATAGTACATTAAGGACACATTTATGAAAGTCACAAAAATATTTTTGTATGTCTTCAACAGTTCTCATTGAATTTTTCTGTGCCTCAACTTCTCAATCATTAAATAGAATAAACTTTGTATTTTTTAAAAAAGCTAAGTTTAAGGATGCCTTTGCTTCTACCTACCAGATTAGAACAGGTTAGTTAATTTCATATAGTGTAAACTTAGTTTTGAGTGGTGACTCAAGAATAGCAACGTTGTATAGAGATTAAAATAAAACACTGTATTTCTAGCCAATTGTATGCTGCATTATTTCAGGTCTATTGTTTTTGACGATGGCTGTAGTTCCCCAGAATGAAGCCTTTGTTTGCAGAGTTCACAGAGTTCAGAATTCAGGGGATGAAATCATGGTAATATGAGCTCTCTCCTCTACTTTTCTTAGTGCTAAAATGAGAGGAGATCTTTGATCCCATAACCTAGACTTGCTGGCTGGCAAGAAAGCAAAGGAGAAACCAGCAGTGTTTCATGATACTAATTTCTTTCTCTATAAAAGGAAGTAGTTCATTTTAAACTTATGGACAATGCTCACTGTGTATTTGTATTTTATAATAATATTAATTATAGCAATATTTTTCTATATATAACTTTACTGCAAGTCATTGCACAATCAGTAAAAAGATATACAGTATCTTTCTTGTCTAGGAATAAGCCTTTAAATGAATGTCACAGTTTCCTCACCAGATTATCAGTTCCAAGTCATTTTGGAATAATCAAGAAAGGAATGTTATATTTTATAATAAAAATAGCAAAGGTTTTCAGAGAATAGTTCAGTTGCTAGCAGTAGCATAAAGCTGAAATCACTGCAGATGACAGCACCTGAAAAAAGTCTGGGAAACAAAGAGATAGCTTTTGTTCAGGTATGTTAGTGGCTATCTTGGGTGTGAGAATCAGAGATCAAGGTTATTTTAAAATATAAAAAGGACAATCTGAAATAAGATGGCTTATCTGTGTATATGTCTTCTCCGTATGTAGATTTTGAGAAGGACCAAATGTAATTAAAATGAGTCTTTATATCTTATGCTATCTCTCCTCTCCCCTTAAAAAGAACTCCCCATAAAAAAACTTCCCTTAAAAAGATTCTTTCACTTGAAGAATACAGAATTTGCCACATCAAATATAACCAAAATCGTCTAGTTTCTTCATAATTTGATAACAGCTATAATCAAGGATATTTTTTTCTATCATAATCCTCATTAGGAGAAAATAACCTGGCTCTGATTAAAAAATATTAATTATTAATTATTATTATTATAACTTTAATAATCATTTACAAAGTAGAATGAAAAATGCAATATATTCAGGGGAAAATACTGAACTAGAATATCCTTAAATTTTATAAGCAAAATAATCTTTTTTCATATACTCCTTAGAGGAATCAAATATAAGTGAGGGGAGAACCAGGGATAAATAATAAATTAAAAACTGGATGCTTAATTGTTAGTGATTAATTGTGCTCTACATAAGAAAATAACCACAATGACATGTTTATGATTCATTTCTCCAGTTCAAGAGTTTGCTTAAATTAGCATATGGCAATAACCTGAGAGTTTAGTCATAAATATCCTTCATCTGTCTTTAGCAGGTATACTTGTGATCATATTTATTTATTGCTTCTTAATTAATATCAAAAAGTGCTTTACCAAAAAGTGAAAGAAATACAACAGGGAGAAATTAATTAATAAAAATATTTATCCGCTAACCTTCCTTTTATTATCTTACGATTAACATGAATAGAAGCAGATTTAGTTAAACACCTCTCGCATGTAAGTTGATAAAATTCTCTTTATTTTTCTTCCAGAGTCCGGAAATACCACAAATGGTTTATAATAGTATTCATGGAGAGGTGAGCAAATAACAGTGTGGACTACTAAAAGGATTGCAAAACCTTTTAAAATAAAACAGGAGTTTCTGTTTGGGGGGTTGTTGTTGTTATTGTTATTATTATTATTGGTCTCCAAGTCAGTTTTGGACTTTTGATGATTGCCTGGACTAGTCCCTGCAGTTTCTTGGCAAGATTTTTCAGAAGTGATTTACCACTGCCTGCTTCCAAAGGCTGAGAGAGAATGACTGGCCCAAAGTCACCCAGCTGACTTTGTACCCACTGCAGGACTAAAATTCGCAATCTCCCAGTTCCTAGCTTGATTCTTAACTGCTACACCAAACTGGTTCTCTATATCAGGGGTCCCCAACCTTGGCAACTTTAAGACTTGTGGACTTCAATTCCCAGAATTCCCCAGCCAGCCATGGGAGTTGAAGTCCACAAGTCTTAAAGTTGCCAAGGTTGGGGACCCCTGCTCTATATCTCCTGTATGAGATATAAGAAACAAAATAATCTTGTACAGAATAGTCATAATAAAGTGACATAAACTAGAATAGTTTTCCTTGATCCATATTTTATCCCCACCTTGTAAAGGAAATCACTTTCAAATATGGCAAAGAAGGTGGCAGAGAGATCCAAATTTGAAGGGATGTATGGGCACATACAAAACACCTAATGTAATGTGTCTGAGTAACGAAACACTTAAAAGGACTTTCAGGCATGTTTTCTCCTAAAAGCATTTATTAATGTTACAGATATGTCAGCACAGCATGGTGGAATGCTTAGATCTGCTTCTCTTCCGTTATGCCTAATATTCCAAACCTTTTCCACTCCCTTATTGTAAGGTCATGGTTCACATCTTCCAATCAACTTGGAAGA
>NW_015386930.1:683529-706511 GCF_001527695.2 Protobothrops mucrosquamatus | reverse complement strand
GCTTTTCCAACAAGCGGGCCTGGCCTAGGGAGGATTTTTAAATTGGGTTTTTTAGAAATTTTAATCACACAACACTAAAATTTTGGTTTTAATTTGGTTTTATTCGGTGGGGTGTGTGGGTCTCTCTTTGTTTTAATAATGTTGTGAGCCGCCCTGAGTCCTTCGGGAGAAGGGCGGGATACAAATTGGAATAATAAAATAAATAATATTGCAGGTCCCGGTGACCAACCCAGATTGGATCCTTCAATTATCTTTGTGGTTATTTGAAGAATTCTGTTTTGGAATTTAATAAGATTCAAAGAAAAATCAGAAGCTAATAGTGTATTGCTTTTGAATTTTTGCTCTTATTATAGAAGCATTTCTTTACTGTGATGAATACTGATTTTTTTTTTTAGTTCTTTACCCTGAAAGCGTATTTGAAATGATTACAGTAGGGCTATTATTCTAAACACATCTTTATTTTCAGTAGTAATCTTTCATCTCAGAGTTGCAGCAGGGTGACATGGTTGCAGTGTTGAAAATTGTTGTAAATAGGAGTAAATAAAGATGATTTCTCTATGTATTCTATTGCTCTATGGTTCCATAAAAATTGACTATCTCTTTGTTTAGTTTGATTTTTCACAGCAAGGCAAGGTTGAAGTATTCTAGCTTCTCTGTTCCCACAGTTCAAATGTGTGACAGTTCCATTGCTGATAATGGGAACTGGAATGGCTCCACTGCGCAGAGTGAAACTTGGTTTCTGATATGAAATAATAATTTCATGAACTCCCAGTTGTGTGTTGTGGCGCCAAACCACAGGAAGCTGTCTAGCATTGCCTTCAATTAACTGAGATGATAAGAAGTGAAGGCAGATAAAAAGGAATGTAGACAGATAAACATTTCAAGCTATTGCATTTATCGGGTAATCTAACTTTCTTCAAAGTGAGCTGTGATGATTTGCCAGCAGGTCCAAGCATGCATTATCATCTATATGGGACTGGACTATACACAAACAGTGATGGTGAAGCTTCTGGAATTTCCTATCATGAAGAACAAAATAGCTTCCCCTAAATCCCAACCAAAGAGCAATACATCCTGATGATTGTTGAGTGATCTGAGTTTGAAAACTAGCAGGAACCAGTGATTAGTAGTTTAAACAAAAAAGTCTACGGTGATGACTGATAAGCTAAAATTTGCTTATCCACTTGGTCTTGCTCAGCAAATCAGTGTTTTTAGTACTAAATTTCTATTATATTTGCACGTATAAAACAAACTAATACAAAACCAAGTGTGAATTAACTGTAGTTTAAAATTAGAATGATGCTGGCTTTCTTCCACCTACCATTATTAATAATATTTTGCACTATAATAATTTTGACATGTTCAATTAGGAGGAAGTGTATTGCATAACGGTATGGAAAGGAAGTTTCTATTTCAGTAAGAGAAATGAAGAAAGTAATTAAAATACTGTTTACAAGCTTTCTTTTTTCTTTTTCTTGGAAAACTTTTGAGTTGAATGTCTGCTTTCTATATTGGAACCTTACATTTGGAGGATACTTCATCAAGAGAATCATTCTCAAAATAAGCATGAGTTAGAGAAGGTTAAAAGGAAATATTTATCAATCTGTATATTGAAAGGCATGCCTGCTCCCTTTTTTGGAGGTACTGCTTATTGATCGAAAGGTTGGTTCTTAATAAAAAGTGTATTTGGGTGTCAGGATGTGCACATCTCCCTACTTAAATAGCCTGCAAGACATTGATCTACATTCTAGATCAGGCATGTCAAACTCGCGACGTCACATGACATCGCACGACGTATCGGAGCTTTTTCGCCATTGCCGGCAATGGGGTGGGCACGACTCCGGTATGATGAAACCGGCCCACGGGGTGGCAGTTTGACACCCCTGTTCTAGATATTGCTCAAAATTATAATTTTGCATCTCATTGAGGAAAAATAGCATTTGCATAATGATGATAGGTAGCAATTTGAATGCTGAGAATGAACTTCTCTGAGGCTATTGACAATGGAATTTATTTTTTTGAAAAATTAATGTATTCTCAGAATATATTGTATGGTCATACAATGTATGTTAACCAAAAACAGTTATTACATGTTTGATAGTCAGAGTTTGTTGCTTCAACTTGATTTGCTAGTGTGCAAAAAGCATTTCAGTTTATATATGATCATGTCTCTTTGGTTATCCCTGTTATCCAAAGAAACTGTGGAAGCTAATTCTAGGAGCCTATGTTCATATAAATCTTTGGCTGAGATTATTATTACCTGCATGGATTCTTAGTAAGTTATTTGACATGTTCTTCAGACTATACTTTTATTAGGATGATTGTTGAGTTCAGTGTTACTTCAGATAAACAATTTGATTATCAGTAAATGCAAGAACCAGATCATCCACTACAGACAAAAGTTTAAATACTCTAAAGCCAGAATATTTTGTTCAAATAATTGCATTTAACAGAGATCCCATGCCACCGTATCTTTGTAGTGATTGCCATAAATAAATAAACGGATTCATTTATTTTATGAATTCTTCTCTTGAAAGACAATCCAAATTCAGACCTAAGTTGCTATGATGTTTGTCCTCTGAATGTACTTGAGAGAAAAAAGACAGGGCAGAGACTAAATAGAAGGAACAAGGGGACCCTGTGCCTCCCGAGATTTGTATGTTCTTTTTGGCTTTGAGTTCATGCTGCTCTCCTCCGTATTAGCCAGAGCTTATTGTACTGGCTGCTGATTCAAAGCCTGAGCTTCCAGAGAGAGCCTCACCTCACATGCCTTCCTTTTCTTTTATGAAAGGCTTTGCATACTCCCACCAAAATGTAGCTTTTTAGTCCTTAACTCAGTTTATGTCAGGAGGCTGGTCTCATGCCCCATGCAGTTTGTTGACAGAAAATTTGGTACTTGATGAGGAGTTCCCCTGTGCAACAATTGCACCACCAGTTTTTTAAGTAAAGCTTCTCCTCATGCCACATTCCTGTGATTCCTGTGCTGGGAAAAAGATAGTGCTGCTCAACTCTTTCCTTGGAGTCTTTGTAAGTACAACTTTCTTCCTTCTGCCTGGGAAAGGCAAAGTGTTTCTTGGGCATGAACTCTTCCAAAGGAGAAGCATAATTTAAATCATCTCTAAATAGAAGAGGAAAGCAGATGAGAAAATAAGACTTGGTAAATGAGGAGCCATGTTTGGGAAAGAGCACCATGAGGGACCATAATAAAATTCATCAAAGTTGTGGTCTTGGATGCAAGGATGTCATTTTCTATGTTTTGGCAAAGAAGCAAACTTGTTGTGTCCCTGCATGACCTTTTTTTCCTTAACTTATTAAAAAATGTGGACTCCCTCCCCAAAGTTTATTAATGCATACTTTGCCAGCCTTATTCTATGCATGGAACTTCCTGTCTTTTGTGTCATTATAGATTCTGTAACATTTGGTAACTGACTTATTAAATGGCCCCAAAGGCTATCTGCTTAATTTCCTTCCTTCCTTCCTTCCTTCCTTCCTTCCTTCCTTCCTTCCTTCCTTCCTTCCTTCCTTCCTTCCTTCCTTCCTTCCTTCCCTCCCTCCCTCCTTCCTTCCTTCCTTCCTTCCCTCCTTCCTTCCTTCCTTCCTTCCTTTCCTCCCTCCCTCCCTCCCTCCCTCCCTCCCTTGTCATATTGTAGATTGAGGCATATTATAACAAGTATATATTCCGTATATTAATGTAGTGACAATGAGTATGTGCTTTGAAAGATCCAAGAAAGACTGTTAATGTATACTGTACATGGTGTATATTCATGCAGCTGTTGTGAACTGATAGTGTTCTTAATATTCATTATTCTTCTGAATTGGATGATAGACAACAATACAGCAAAACAGGAGGCATAAGACCCCAGCCCTACCTCAAAAAAAAATCCCTTCCACAACTTGTTTCTGATTTAGGGTGAAAAATAATTTTGGGTTATATGTTGAATAGTTGGTATTTGGAAACCCTAGTTGATTTAGGCTGATCTGCATTTGTCCCAGCATGAAGATGCTCTAGCTGCCATTTGGAGATGGTAGAAATGGATTATAACAACCCCAGTCCATCTTTGACCTGCACTCTCTATTCAGGTTTCTGGTTTTGCTTCAAAAGTAGTATTTTCTATTCTTGTTCGCTGTGGTCCATGTCTTATGCATCATTCTCTCCTTTGCAAATGCCTCTGCTCTGAGTGACTGGCATGGGTTCTTGTGCTTCTCATTCCCTTGCCAGTCTCTACTGTTTACCATCAACCAACCACTTTGTGGTTGCTGGTTCGAAGCTGTCATGAAAGGCTGGACTTTAGTTTTGTGGTTGTTTACAGGCTCAGGAGAGGAGAGGGGAATGGCTGGCATTCCCTCTCCCTCTCTTTTAATTGCTGAAATTTGAGAAGAATCCTATTCAGTTTCTCCTTTGGCCCAAGTGACAAGAGCCCTAAAAGAGTTGCATTTTTAATCAGTGCTCAAAACAGGCCCACAGAAGGGAAAGCGGTTGAGGCTTACTTTCTTGGGATGGATGGGAAGAGAAAACGCACAGGGGAGTCCACCAAATAAGACCCACGGTGTAATCGGGGTCCAGACAGAGCACAATTATGACCAAAGTGAAGGAAGAAATTAAAATCCAGAAAGAGATTTCTTAATGAAGCTTCACTTGCAGCTGATTTACATATAGGAGTCAAGTATCTGAGAGCTTCCATTAGTGTCTGGTATTTTTCCTTTGAGGGAAAAAAGATGTTAGGGAAAATATTAAACTATCCTTTATAGTTTATTTTAAGAAAAAATTATACATAATCTGATTTGCTTAAAGTCATGCCTTGTATATTAAATGTAAAAGTGTGATTTATTCATACATTTAAATGTGTTCTGATTTAGCCATACATTTAAATGTGTTCTGATTTAGCCATACATTTTCAATTAAAAGAATTTAATTATAAGCAGAGTTCTTGGAATTCAATTGAATTCAATACAACTGGGAGGGGGACTTCATTCCTTTGTATGTTCCTTGAGCACTAAGAGGGATAAGATGCCAATAGAAGTAAACAGATTGCTGTCCAGTTCACTGGCAAATTAGCAGGAGGACATGTCTGTTTCTGCAAAAATGAACAAGATAGCACCCATGCAAGGAAACCACTGGCTGCTTCCTTCTGGTGTGAAAAAAATGCCGCTAAGGAGTCAGAGTTCATAGGAAGTACAATAATCCTGTATATAAATGTCTGCCTTGTGATCAGAGATCATTGGGGAGGAGCAAAAGTTTCAATATCTGAATATCGTTCTTGGCTATTTTACACATGGTGCTATAAGAAAACATTTCATCTTCTATTTTTTTCCCCCTCTTCTTTGAAGAAAAGACAGGACTTGAAATGGAAATAGGGAACATTGGTTCTTTTTCTATTTTTTCCTTTTCCTTCCCCAGGGATTTCATACCTTTGTCTCTCTGAACCTCTGAATACATATCATGAGCAAAGCATTCAGAAGGGACACTTTGCAAAGTACATTGGCATGAGTGCAGACACATTCTTCAGAAAGTTCACTGTAGATGATTTGAAGGCTTTCCCCAGTTGTCCCTGTTTGTCTCAATGTATCTATCTATATATGTGCATAAAATGTTTCTGATGGAACTAGTGAAGGAGATATGGATGCAGACAGCAGGGGAAAATCTTTGAAGTCTTGTGGAGGGCTGAGGGTTGAAATGGTGGTTATATTTTATACCACCGTAGGAATGTTTTTAAATTGCAGTAACAGCTTAATTTATATCCCTTTATTCATTGCCTCTTGGTTTCCTTCTATTTACAAAAAAAAATATTAACATGAGAAAGGAGATAGAATAATTGCATAATGACTTGTGGTTTGATGGTGATACTATGTACTTCATTTGGGAGTGCTCTGGGCCTGACTTTGATTGGGGGAAATCAGAAAAGAAACTAAGAAACCAAAGAGGAAGGTTATGCAGACGATGCGTATTTATCTTTCCTAAGTTGAAAAATGCATATATTTAAAGAGTAGAACTGATTTGAAGCCCTCGGTAGCATTAAGCATTAGCAACAGCATTAGCGGCTGATCCAGCTACAGCTATGGACTAAATGCAGAGGGCTACAGAGAGTGAGCATCCTTAATCCCAAGCAGCCATTTTTCTGTTGCTTTAAAGTCATTCTGCCCTGCCCTTTGTGTTCTCAGATTATAGATATCTTGTTTGTTTGTTTGTTTGACTTATATATTGCCAAAATCATACATTTCATGCATATTCTGATATCAATTTGATTTATCATTGAACTCTGATAGTACAATCCATTAATTTGGATGCATGGAATTTCAACTCTGAATTTCTTTTGAAGTTGAAAAGTTAGGGCTGTCTCTTCAGAAATGGACTAAAGTACTCTGTAAAAATGATTATCATCTAGTAAAATTGTTTTATACACATAGGGTTCTCATTTCTTTTCTCCTCTGCAGTTTCAGGCAGGAAATAGATGCTGCCTGAAGGAATACTGCTCTGAAGGAATATGTCAGTATGATATTAAATATAACTAGGTTTCCAAAAGATCAATAAGAATTCTCTCTGAAATTGTCAAGGGCAACACTGTTCTGATCTAGGTAGAAAATAAGCTGTCTTGCAGAGCAGATGCTGCTTTGACGCGTTTATTTATATCCCAGCTTTAATCATTTTTATAAATAACTCGAGACAAAGAACATACTTAATAACAGAATAACAGAGCAAAATGACAGAATTGGAAGGGACTTTGGAGGTCTTCTAGTCCAACTCCCTGCTCAAGCAGGAATACTATTTCAGACAAATGGTTGTCCAATCTCTTCTTAAAAATGTCCAGTGTTGGAGCACCCACAGCATCTGGGAGGCAGGCTGTTCCACTGATTAATTGTTCTCATTGTCAGGAAATTTGTCCTTACTTCTAGGTTGGTTCTCTCCTTGATTTGCTTCTATCCACTGCTTCTTGTCCTGCCTTCAGGTGCTTCGGAGAACAGGATAATATTCCTTCCTCCTATTTTCCCTATAGCAACAACTCTATGAAGGTTCCCCCTTCCAAACCTGCTGTCTCCCGTGTGGTACTGTCATGGAAAGGGAGGAGTTCAAATGTAAGAGGGTACCAGATTGCTTAGAGACGGAATCCATCTGAAGATTCAGCCATGTGTTTCTGCAAGTTGGCATCTTTTACTTCTGAGCTTCCTGCCTTGTGGCAATGGAACTCTGTGGCTCTATAATTTTTATTGGGGGTTTGCAATTTCATTTTTGGGTTTAATGTTGCAATTGTCCTAATGTTAGTAACAACCTTTAAAGCGCTCCATGGCAATGGACCTAGTTATTTGCAAGACCGCCTCCTACCAAACACCTCCCTTCGACCAGTCCGCTCCCACAGAGAGGGCCTCCTTAGGGTGCCGTCGGCCAGACAATGCCGGCTGGCGACCCCAGGGGGAGAGCCTTCTCTGTGGCAGCTCCTGCCCTCTGGAATGACCTACCCCCCGACCTACGTACAGTTGCGGACCTGCGCCTTTTTCGCCGAGCTCTGAAGGCCCATCTATTCCGTGCGGCCGGCCTGGCGTAGTTTGATTATGTTTTAGTGGGGTTTTTTGTATGGGTGTGTTTTTAGAACAGGCCCGTTATTTAATTTGATTTTAGAACTGCCTATATTTATCATGGTTTTTATTATTGCCTGCTCACCGCCCTGAGTCCCATAAGGGAGATAGGGCGGTATATAAATTCAATAAATAAATAAATAAATAAAATAAATAAATAATGTCAGTATTACTAATTCCATTTTATTTTAATCATTCTATTTTGGTGTGAGTCTGCATTGCAGTGGCAATGGTTGCAGTAGAAGTTTTACATTTGTGTTTCATTCTTTCAGACTATGAGTGGATCATCTTTTTCTTCCCATATGATCAAAGGAGCCCAGTGGCTTTCTATTAAAAATAATAGAGAATTTCCTTGAACAATTATCCAGCCTTCTCCTCATGCACAATAATGACAATTTTGCTAATCTTCTCACAAGTTTATTATATAGGCATTTCAGGTTTATTAGAGCTATGGCATGATTTCATTGCTTTTGACACCAGCACAGATCTTTTATTGCAGAGCACAGTTCTTTTGGGGGGGGGGAGGGTTTGCTGCAAATTTGACTCAAAATCAAGAATTGGGTTTGCAAGGAATACATTCAATGTAAATGAGTTTAGGAAATGATCCTAAAGCAGAGGTCCCCAACCTTTTTTAACACCAGGGACCGGTTCCATGGAGAAAGGTTTTTCCATGGACCAGAGAGTGCTTTTGTGTGCTGCCTGCATCCCATGGATGGGGCTTTGCTTGTTTGTGTGGACCAGTTGCTGGCATGCTGGAGCCCAGTACCGGTCCACTGACTGAGGATTGGGGACCCCTGTCCTAAAAGGTTGAAGGCTCAGCATGAGCTACAACTACCAGAGATTATCACTTTCCATTCTGTTGCAAATTACCATCTGTTGAAAAATGACAAGTTTGTTTTTACTTCTTTCTAACCCATCACAGGGTCTCTCAACCTATAATGGGCTGTTGAGAGAGCTTCAGCTTATTACACAATTTCAACTGCACACCCTTAGGACATTACTTGGAATGTGCTGATCCTTTAACTGATACAGTCAGTGTAACATATAGGACAAGACTGATGGGGGGGGAGATCAGGTTTTAAGAGTCAAAATATATCGGTCATCCTTGGAAGGAATGCATTTGGATTCCTGGTTTCAGATGGGTTTGATTTCATAAAATGTTTGTTTTAATGAACTGTTTAACAAAACACTTTAAGTTTTGTATTAATGAGCTACAAGCTGAGTATTATATCCCAGAATTCATTTGAAATTGTATAGTTATCTGCTAGTTTCTGGCTGGTCAATCCAGTCTGCTCTCTATTTCTATTCTGAACTTTAATAATACATTATCCTTTTAATTTCTCCCTAGTAGCTGCCTTGGAAGCATGTAGATGATGCATAAAGACTAGACCAACAATTTTAATAAACAAATAAAATATCAGTCGGATGGTTGTTATCATTTTTTTCCTTGGAATTAGTATAGACTTCTGGTGACTATCTGGACAAATCCCTGCAGTTTTCTTGGCAAGATTTTTCAGAAGTGGTTTGCCATCGTTTCCTTCCTAGGGCTGTAAGACAGTGTTTGGCTCAAGTCATCCAAATGATTTTGTGCTGAAAGTGGGATTAGAATTCATGATTTTCCAGTTTCTAGCCTGATGCTAGACACCAATGGCTCTCATATTCTTTAATTATCATAATTGTAGACATGTTTTTTTTATTTAGAAGTAAATAGGGCTAATATTCCTTTGGTAAAAATGTTAACCATTGCAAGGTTACGTAGCCATGGAAACGTATGCTAAATACTGGAATTAATTTTAGCTATATGTGTGTAATGAAACAATACTGTTTTGGCACTGAGAAATCATGCTGCAGTAGAAGCACAACTCATTACAAAGTTTCTCTTTTATCTCACTATCTCTGTGCTAATTTGTGGGTCATGTTTTTACGAGTATGTCCATGGTCCTTATCTCTATAGGATCTCTATGAAGCTAATTTATAAATGTTCTATGGAGAAAAAGTCAGGGTGGACCAGTCAATTTCTCAACATACATTGTTCCCTTTTTTTTGTAGCCATACATTCCCACCTTTTTAGAATGCATTTATGCAAATATTTTGTTTTTGATTGAACATGGAAAATCAAATAAGCCACATGTTTAGACTGGATTTGTCATTTTTATCCACCTATTGAATCCTTTCCAACGACCTGGAATAGGAAGATGTTTTTTGACAACAATAACACAGTATCTGTTAGATATCATGGGAAAAGTATTAATTGACTGTAAAGACAAGTTTGTGCAGAGGCATTTATAAAAGCCCCTAGAATTGTTAATAATATTTCTTTCCCACTGTCAGTTAGGGGTAATGAGGACTCTTATCACCTTATAGGATCAAGGTAGTTAAACCTTGCAATTTTTATCACTTTTGGATTAAATTAATATTTGCAATATAACAAAATTTATCTCTCATCCAAACTGAAGTGTTCTGCAGTTTCAAAACTTGTGATGTTTAAAAAGAGAGGCACTACCGTAATGCATATGTGCATACAACATAGATGCAATTGCTGATCCACTCATCCTTCTCTAAAAAATTGCCATCAGTCGTGATACTGAATGGGATGACAAGAGTTGTAGTCCAATATAGCTGGAAGACTCAGATTGGGGGAAATGGAAATACCCATTCTTCTCTTGTGCAGTTTTTTTTCCTAATTTTGCTCTTCAAAAGTTATATTATAATGTGATTCTTCCTTTGAACGGCTTTTTCTCTCCAAATTCTCCTCATAAATTGTACTTTTCCATGTTCCCCATGCCCTCCTGGGAAAGAAAAAAAAATCCACAAGAAACCCTGAATGCTTTGTCTAGCTGCTTTATCAGAGAATGAAGGCATGCTGGGGATCTCTAAGCTGTTACCTAGCAACCCTATCCATGATACACCAATATCCTTTCCTTGTGCTTTCCCCCCCCCCTTAAAATTGCTGTAAGCCTCTCCCTTTCAGTTTCACTGTTTTCATTTTTCAGATCCTGTCAGAACTGACAGAACTATAGTTGTCCATAATTCTTTCCCTTCCCCCTAAGTATTGCTGACATCTGTACTTATTTTCAATGGCCCAGTATTACCTGTCTGGCAGAACCTATATTTGCTCCAAAATTGATATGATGTAGATGAATTCTTTGGATTTACTCAGGGGGGAAAATTACCTGGGTTAATGTATTTTTTCAACCAAATCCTTTACCAATTAATTGCAAATATTTTTGTTTCGGATAACTCTGCATCAAGCAAGATGATTAAAAGTATAGACTGGGGGGGGGGGGAACCTGGGAAGGAAATATGACTGATACTTGAGCCATGCCTGTATCAGGTCTCATTTTTGACAGAGTGCCATGGTCCATGGAAATAAATAGAAAAGCCTTCATTGCCATCTTCACTGGTGCTCTTTCCAATCAGCACTGAAAGCTGTGACTTCTCAGAGTTTCAGTGTTAGGATTCTAAGACACAATCTCTGTACAGAGTGAAGTTGATGAACAGATAGCCACAGTTCCTAGGGTGGAGAGGACTATTATGCCAACGTGGATTGGGTGCCTTCAAAACCTATTGAAAGAATGGGTATTGACTCAGAAAGGAAGGAGGAAAAAATCCTAGAATTTAAACCCTGAAGTAAACCACACAGTCTATGTATCTGTATAAAGCTTTGACATGTATATAGCTATATATTGCAGGGAACAAATACAGAATATGGTGTTTATATGGCTTAATTCTTGCCTACATTAAAGTACTTAATTTAACCACTAGTGTCTGGAACCTGCTGCTGAATAAGCCAATTTCTGATTAATAGGTGCTTGGACGATCAAGACTGACTCTGAGAAAAGCTTGAGGATTTTTGCTTGTTTTGCTTTGCTTTGCTTGTGCAATTAAATGTCTCTTCTCCCCTCCAATCCTTAAACATTTTTCTCAGTTCAAGGCATTGACCTTTCTTAGTTGGGGTTTCTCAGGCAGTTTAACATATTTCTTCTATCAGCATGCTTGTTGTTCCCATCTTTAAGTATATTTTCCTTCCTTCAGACATGATTTGTAAGCAAGAAAAATAGTGAAACAAAAACTCATTCATCAATAGTTTCCATCTTTTAAATTTTCACTTCTACTTTTATTTCTACTTTTAGAAAACACAAGACCCTAGAGAAAGTAGTAGGGGACTAGAGAACAAATTCTGGTCTTGAATAGACCAAGAATAATTTTACATACTTAACTGGCAGAAGAAGCAAAGTTTTGAAGATTTGTTGTAATGGCTGGGGTGGTTAATGCTAAAAAAAGAATTATTTTGAATACTTAGCTGACCAGTTTTATATGCCACGACTGATCTTTAGAAAGATGATAATCAGTAGCCAGTGGAGTTATTCTTAGCCTGGTATAAAACCTTGTGCCCAGTCCCACTTAATAATCATCTATCTAGTGTGTTGTGTATTTTCCAGTCTTCAAAGGTAACTCCATTGCAGCTGAATAAAACTAACATCATCCATACATGGGTACCTGCTTAAAATTGTACATTTGTAACTTAGATATGGTGAACTAATACTCAGACTGGATTAAAATCAAATATGGAATGGGGTATGCATCTTTGAATTTCTAAATTCCAGATTTATAATTATGTCTGAAGTGGGTTTTGGTAGATCTCATCTAAATCTCCTGGATTTAGAAGTGAGTTTTGTACATTACAGGAATATACCAAGGAAGTACAGGCTCATTTAAAAATCAAGAATTTCACCTATTATATAGCTAACCTTCCTTCTGTTGTCATAAATATTGTATGTTCTGTCTGGGAACCTGACATAATTGCTTTAAAGACTTGTGAAGAAATTGTTTTCTCCTCCCATCTCTTCTTCCTCTCTCTTAAATCATACTTCTATTGAGGAAATCAAAAGAATTGGCTGTGTAGCTGCCTAAAATTGATGTGTGAAATTTCCTTTGTGCAAGGTTGTTGGAGACTAACTAGTGCCTTTATCTCTCTTTCAGGGCAGAATCAGGTGTAGCATGGGGAATGTATGGTTAACTTGTCCTTCAGCGTTCTTGAGTTATGTAAATGGTTTTCCCCTACATTGTAGAGGGTTGGACTAGAAGATACTTGTGGTCCCCTCCAACTCCACAGTTGTATGCTTTTCTTCACATACAAAAGTTAAAGCAAATTCTGATATTGTTTAAAATAGTAACATTAGGAAAGAGAATGATAAATCATTGCTTCTATATGCAGACTCTTTCTCCCCTTCGTATGTATGAAACCCTACGAAGCCTCGCAGCAGGAAGAAGATAAGTATCATCATCAGATCTTCAAGGCTGATATCAGCTTTAGGGTGAGCCAGATAATAAAATGACCAGTGAGACAGATTAATTCATCTTTTTTAGATTCAGCCTCTGATTAAAATTGGAGCCCTACATACCTATGAATGTTATAAAGTGATAATTGACAGGGGAAATAAAACATTCTAATGATGGATTTCCTATTTTGATGATTATTTTAATTCTGGGACAAGGCTAAGTTGGTTTATAAATCTCTGGATGGTTGTTCAAATCTTGACAGCTGAACCCTTTCAAAATTGTTTAACCAATTCATTTGTATCTTCATCCCATGCTGTCATTAAGGATTACTTCTCTGAATTTATCAGAAAGCAGTAGATTGGATCTTATTTCTTTCACAGTTCCCATGTGGTCTGCAGGCTATCTTGTTAAAAAAGAAGAACCAAACGCTCCTGTCTCTGCATATTCTGTAAACTCTATTTACACAGTTATTAAAACCAACTTGGGTAGTCTCTGTAATGAATTGAATTCATTCACATTTGGAATTTCACCAGAGCTGTTTTTAACTTTGTGACTTTTATCTTTACCAAACCAAAACAATCAGTTTCAAAAGGCTCATTTCCTGCAAGTTCAATGCCTGTAAATTGATAAGAGCACAGGAGAAACTTTTCACTCTGTCCTTCGTCCTGGAAAACCTCAGAGCAACACAGGGAAGCTAAGAATAGGCCAGCAGCAAAGTTTGTAAAGTCTGCAATTTTTTGTTTTTGTTTTTTTAAAGTGCTGATATAAGATTGAGGCAAGTTTGTGGTTGTTCTGTATGCTGATGTACTGTATGTGGGTGGTGTTTTTCCCCCTGCATACCTCTATAACCCAGCAAAACCTATCAGTAGATGTGTGAGGCGCAGAGGAGAAAAACCTGGACAAGTATATAGTAGCTTTTGGAGCTGTTGTTTCCTGGTAGTTTTTCATTATCAGGGATTTTCTCTTGCTCATCAAGTGAGGCTTTGCTATGAGAAGGAAGAGAGTGCTGGAACCAGATAAGCTCTGTAAGGTATGGCGTAAAGGTTGTATGGCTTGCATATTCCATCCAGTTGTTCCTAGAGAAGAGTTGTCATAAATAGGCATTTCTGGACTATCAACAAAATTTGGTGTTCTTATTATCCAAAATCTAGTATTTTTGTTATTAAATGGAACCTCGCCACTTAACAAGTGCTAAAGATACAGCGTAAGTTCAAGTTTACCCTGTGTGAATATTGAAAGGGAAAAAAACCTGTTATAACTATAAAGTAGTGGTGACTATGCAGTAGCAGACAAAGAATATATACAGGAAGTCTATGTATAAATATTATTTTTATTAATTGAAACAGTAATTTGAAGGTTACGGTAGAAGCTAGGAAAGACAGTGGGGCTGGGTAGCTGGCTAGAGTCACCGATAGGCCCTTGGGGCTGTATCTTAGACCAACTAAGCCAGGGGTAGTCAACCTTGGCTTTTTTATGACTCGTGGACTTCAATTCCCAGAATTCCTGAGCCAGCTTAGCTGGCTCAGGAATTCTGGGAGTTGAAGTCCACGAGTCATAAAAGAGCCAAGGTTGACTACCCCTGAACTAAGCCAACTAATTGCTTTCTGAGCACCAATATCGAAGGAGCAAAAAAAATTCCAAACTGCAGTGGTTTGTGTAATGTGAACTTAGACCAGGATCTTAAGATAAAGTGCTTCAGTATATAAAAACAGCAGCACATGCTTAGTGGATACTGGAACTGATGTTCAAAACTGGAGCGGAGGGGTTATCTCCCACCAAAAAAGCCACCTTTTTTTTGGAGAGGTTTGATACTTCTGTTCTAGACATATTGAAATACAAATAATATTTTGCTCTTGGGTGATGCTTTTTTTTATCTGTCATAATTTGTGCCCTGAGATCTGACAGCACCTGTATGCTTGTTTAAACAGATAGATGTATAATTGCATGGTTAAGGAAGTGTCCTTCAGCCCCTTACTGTTGAGGCTTGTTTTGATTTGATTTTAACAAACATCTCAGTTGCCGTGTTTGTAGAAGGTGAAGTGATAATGCGCTTTCGTTTCTTATGCTGACAATCTATATACTATTAAAACTCTTGTTGTCATGACTTTAACTGGGTGAAATGGTGCATCCTAGGACAACAATTTTTGAACCAAGGTACCTCAAATGAGGTAACTTATGGAATGCATCCAAAATCTGGGACCCATGACTCTTGAGGGAATGAAATTTGGGGAAATTGTGGTTGTTTCAGTGTTACTGGCTGCTGCTGCACTGCTAGGCTGCTACTGCGATCACGTGATCTTCATTTTCAACATTTGGTGACAGTTTCCCAGGCAGTCTTGCAATCCCTTGATCCTTGCCCCACCCAAGGGTAGGGAAGGAGAGCTTTCTGATGCTATGATGAATTTCACAAGGAAATTCAATGAGGAAACTGGCAGGAAATCACTGCTGTGCCTCCTACTTTTTTTGCCCTTGGTCATTCTGTTTCTCTGCTTAGATAAGGAAATACTTGTGAAACAATGACCAATGGGGAACAGATTATATAGTTATTTATAACAGTTACAGGTCTGTCATATGCGCATATGGATGTATGAAATTTATTATATAATTTATGACATAGAAATTAAGTAGTCATTGAAGTTACATTTCCATTGGGCCAATTTTCTAATCAAGTGCAAGTAGTATTCATCAGTTACAGATTCCTTCAACCTCAGGTTCAAAAAACTTTGTAAAGTGAGGATCAAAAGCTAGTCTGTGCACAAAAGTCCAGTTCTACTAATAATGAATTAGAAGTATTTGTGTCACCAAGAGTGGCTAATGCAGGTCTTTATATGCTCCCCACAACTTATACTTTCATGATTTTTAAAAGGTTTTATTGATGGATTCTTAAGGAAGGGTCAGTCCACAACTTCCTTGAAGGATGTCAAACTCACCCAGAAGTCACCATCCTGGAAGTGTTTACTAACCAGGAGGAACAGGGATAACACTAATAAGCAAGTAGTTGTGCTAACAACCCCAATGACCCTGTCCACTTCCTCAGTTCCAACAGGATCAAATTGCTCTCGGATAACAGCCTGAGTCCATGCTTTGGGCATCTCTAACATACCTAGTTTGTCTGTACATAATTTGGTACAATTTTTGACCTTATTTCCAGATTTATGATGTTCCTTACCTGTGAGCAGTACAAACGATTTCAATTTTAGAAGGCCACAAGTCCAGAGCCCTGAGTTCTAATCTAAAAAAAAAAATAGGTCAAGATCTTGGGGCGAACGTCATTAATATTTCCAGTGAAATTGTTGATCCCAATGAGAATCATTAGGGCATTCAGGTTTTGGAATCAGAGGCAATGGGCACATTTGCCTTTTGTGGGAAATTTGCTATAGCTTTTTCTCTAGCAGTAAAAACTGAAGGGAATGGAAGCTGATAATCTGAAACTAAAATCATAGCATGTCTTTTAAACCTGAATCTTCCACAAAGTTACTTGCTTGGATTTGCTATGCTAATTGACTCTGTTGTATTACCCTAATAGGAAATATTCTATGTTTCCTACTTCCAAGATTAAAAGAAAAAAACAAATGAAATCTAGCATTTAAAATTGTTCTTATTTGATGGGACTTGTAGTTATCTCAATTTTAAGAATTCAAAATAGATCAAGAACTTTAGCAAGAACTTTTGATAGCAAGAACTTTTATATACATTTATGAATTGGGTGATTAAAAAGCCATTTTTAAGATTAGATTATTTGATCATATATACTTTAACAGATATTGTTCCTTTTTTAACTAGTTCAACTTTCTCCCAGCTGGTTCCCTCAAGAAGTGTTTAAGTTTATCATTCTCCGCATTTCCAGGCAACAAAGAAATTCTGGATGTTGCAGTTTTAATACATTTGGAGGGCACTATTGGGGGAAAGTATTGCAATTATTTTCTGTGGCTCCTTACTATTTCTTTCACTATTCTATCAAATCACTTTAATGTTTGTTCCAAAGAAAGAAAAAATATTCCTCAAAACTTTACTCATGCTTTTCTGTGTTCTTTCCTCTCTTCCTGCCTCCTACAACAGTTGGACAAGGGGGATGTGAGCCAACTCAGCCTGCCTTCCAATACAAGCCACAGTGATGCAGAAAGCAATATCTGTCTTGATGTTCCAGATGGCAACCCTGACCCACAGAGGACAAAAGCTGCCATTGACCATCTGCACCAGAAGATTCTTAAGATCACTGAGCAAATAAAGATTGAGCAGGAGGCTCGAGATGACAATGTAGCTGAATATCTGAAGCTTGCTAATAACGCTGATAAGCAGCAAGCCTCTCGTATCAAGCAGGTCTTTGAGAAGAAGAACCAGAAGTCAGCCCAGACCATTGCCCAGCTGCATAAGAAGCTTGAGCATTACCACAAAAAATTAAAGGAGATTGAACAAAATGGGCCAACACGTCAGCCCAAAGATGTCTTCCGGGACATGCATCAGGGCCTCAAGGATGTAGGAGCCAATGTTCGATCCAGTATTAGTGGTTTTGGTGGCGGTGTGGTAGAGGGGGTCAAGGGTGGGTTATCAGGCCTTTCTCAAGCAACACACACAGCTGTGGTTTCCAAGCCCCGTGAGTTTGCAAGTTTAATACGCAACAAATTTGGCAGTGCAGATAACATTGCCCACTTAAAGGACACTCTGGATGATGGACACCCAGAAGAGGCCTCACGGACTCTGAGTGGCAGTGCAACCCTCGTGTCCAGTCCCAAATATGGAAGTGATGATGAGTGCTCCAGTGCCACATCTGGCTCAGCAGCTGGTAGCAATTCTGGGGCTGGTCCTGGGGGTTTGGGCAGTCCTAAGTCTAACACCTTGGAGAGTCATCATTTTAACTTTGACACCATTGTAGAAGAACTGAGAGATATTAAGGACATTCAATCCCATCTCGAGGACTCCATGGAAGAACTCAAGGCTCAGCTGCAACGAGACTATACATACATGACTCAATGCTTGCAGGAAGAACGATACAGGTAAGGTTTGTTAAATGTCTTCCTATTCCTCACCAAGGGACAAATACTCCTCACTAATTAAAAAAATGCCCTTAATTGTTCATTTATGGTGACAGAATCACAGCAATGGAGAATAATAAGATGTTGGTTCCTGAGCGTGGTACAGCAATTTAGCTGTAGATCTCACTTTACAGAGAGCATAGATTATGTATGCATTTAATAAGTAAAATAAGCAACAATCCACATGTCAAAGAAATTAGGGTAAATTTTACAGCAGGAATTGTAACTTGTGACCAGTAATAGCTTAGGGTTTTATCTTCCACCTTATAGAAGAGAAATTTTTTAGCCAAGAACTGAACTTGCCTTTGGCCGATATATTCAGACCAAAATATGGAGGAGTCAGAACAGCAGATCACAGAAAACCTTTCATTGCCTAACATAGACGATACAGTAGCCTACTCATTTATATATATATATATACCTTAGGCAGAAAATCCCAGAAACTCTATTCCACCTCTAGCCTTATAATGAGAATAAGCAGTCATAAATAATTGTTTATTATGTTGCCGGCTCTTCTGTCTAATAGTAGGGCCAGCCTTGGAACAGAACCAGGAATAATATAAAGGTATTATTTGGACAAACTTGAAAAGTGAGGCTTACTTCTAACTCAGCATTCATATGTTTGCACCATTAGCCTCAAAAAAAAAAAAATCTTTTGGTTGAGAAACCTAAACAGGTACATACTGTTTAGTATGTAAAGAAACCTAAACAGGTACATAATATACCAAATTTGATTTCTTCTATCCAGGCAAATAGAATGTTGCTATGTACATATATGCAGGACTGCATGATTTAGATGAATTTACATCCTATGTATTGCAAACCATTATATATGTTAATTGCTAAAGTAAGTCTTTGAGAAATTATTTCCTATTTGCTCAGAAAATAGATTAGTTGCAAATGAGAAAACTGGTTTAAATCAGTGATTGCAACATACCTTTTAACCCCCCTGATGATTTAAATAAATCCATCCTGCCTAGCTGCTGGTAGCTTTGAAGAGTCTTTTGGAATTTCCTATACAAATTATCTTCAAGAGGAAAGATACCCTATTAATTTTTTTTTCTATTTATAATACATGAAACGAAATCCATTCCTGGCTCAGTACTCAATATTGGCTTTTTATCTTCCATGGATGGGAAGTTCAGAATCAAGAAGGCTTTTGTTCTGGGCTCTTAGGGTTTTGTCGGTGAAGAAAGAATTATGTATTCAGGCTTTGTTGTGGGAAGGAACCAATGAATCTAAATGGTTGAATGCAGTTGCAGAGCTTGAGTTTTTCATGGGTCAATTGGAGTTGGGGAGGGAAAGTTAAGCATTGGTCTTTTATAATCATCATTCTGGCCCTCCACTATAAACATGACAGGTCTACCTATGAATTATAATTGGTAATTAATGTAAACATAATGCATTTTGTCAACTGATATATAATGTCCATATATAGGTATTGTAGAATAATGAACACGTTATCTGCGTGCAGTCAGGAACTGTACAAAGTTTATGTGATGCTGAGACAGTCAGGTAATTGTTCTCATTGGTTATTATTATCAGTTATCAGTTATATTCTGGGGTTTTTCCCTTTAAGCTCTGTTGAAAGCAAACTGGAAAATTTCCCAAAATATTCTGAAAATCAGTTATCAGTAACAGCAGGGATGGAAATAAAAGTCTTTGTTCCCGCAAGCAGACTTCAGAAGAGACATTCCTTTCTCCCCCGCTTCATTTGTTTTCCACTCACTTAACATCTGTCCTATCTGAGGAACTAGGAAAGACTTAACATTTCATAGGGGGAAAAAACCCTAGTAAATGTTAAAACATTAGAACTATATTGATTTTTATAAATTTACTCATACTGCTTTTCCATTTATTTATCCTATTTATATATTCCCAGAATAATTTGGATAATAAAATATAAGTATCAAAACAGCCTCAACATCATAAACACAACATAAACCAATAATCAGAATTACAATGTGTCTGAAACCTTAAGAAAATAAAATGGTCTTTACTTAGTACTGAAAAGAAGATATAGCAGGTTTTAGAGAGAGGGGAGTCAGAGTCAGAGATTAGGGGCCATGCATGAGGTCTCCCCTAATTTTATTTTCAGAATAAAACTCGGTGCAGTAGGTTTGTGAGAGAGAGTGATGCAAAGTCACCCAATGAGCTGTAAGGATGAGTAGGGACTTAACCTTGTGTGCTGGGCCAACTTAAGTCAGTCTTATGTATTATAGTATACTAGACCCTTGCCTGGGGGAGTGTCTTTCAGTTTTAGTGTCATTATTAAGAAAACAATTCTTTTTCCCCCTTTTTTTTCTTTTTGTATAGTAGCCACATATCTCACCTTGTCATATGCAGGAGACCCTTTATTGAAGAATTTATGAAGATTGTAATTTATTTTTTTATTTCCAAATAAGCATGCATAGGATCAAATGTTAAGATGTATAGTTTTAAATTGTTACCACCATCATACCATAATAGCAGTCCTTGAGTGAAGGAGTAGTAGCATAATTAGCTAGCAAGCAAGTAGGCAAAAAGTTTCCCTTTCCCACTTTCAATATTTTGGAGAAAAGGAACTTGAAAATATGAATTAGGAAGCCCATGTTTATAAGTGTTGTATATATTACTAAACAATTATATAACAATTATAATACTAAACAATTATATAACAATTATAATACTAAACAATTATATAACAATTATAATACTAAACAATTATATAACAATTATAATACTAAACAATTATAACAATTATAGCTCATCAGATATACAGAGATGAGGTATGTTTTTCTATGTGATGTTAATTTACTCTTGAGTTACCTAACTTAAGCATCTCATTTTCATTTGCTGAAAGGAATTGTGATGCCTATAGTTATTGAGATTTGCTACTTTGAGGGTGATGGGCTGGCTATAGGATTGGGCCAAGAAAGAGTAAAGTAGAAAAAGCACTACTTGAAAAGAAGTAGAAATGCAATTACTTTAGTCTTGCTACTTGAAAGCCATATTTTCTCTACTTATGGTTTTGGGATCTACTTTAAAATGAGTTCTATCACACTGATAATATCAGTATAGTCAAAATCTACTAAATCTACATTATTAAGTAGAGTCTATAAGTGAATACCTCTCCTCATCTATGTATTCCAGTGCATAATGAGAAATGCTATCATTATTTTTAAGATCCTTAATG
This sequence comes from Protobothrops mucrosquamatus, assembly GCF_001527695.2. Taxonomy (NCBI): domain Eukaryota; kingdom Metazoa; phylum Chordata; class Lepidosauria; order Squamata; family Viperidae; genus Protobothrops; species Protobothrops mucrosquamatus. The sequence continues at coordinate 685,451 of NW_015386930.1, read as the reverse complement.
ACTAGGAGTTCTTATCTAATAAATCATCTTTTTGTGATCAAAAGTGCCTACTCAACCCAGACAATCAGGGAATGATACTTGGAATCCCTACTTAAACTGAAGGTGTGTTGGAAAAGAGCCCAAATAATGGGTTCCCTTCCTATGGAACAGGTTACCTCATGAAGGGTCATATGGCTTTAAAGACTTGTCCCTTTCCAGAAAGCCTTTCATTATTGATTCTGGAGCAATCAGTGCAAATTTTATTATAGTTACCTCTTGTTTATATGTCATATTAGAATATCTTATTTGACCAAGTGTGATTAGACACAAGGAATTTGTCTCCAGTGCAGAAACTTTCAGTGCACATGCAAGCAACAGAGTAATAACAATCATAATAATGATACCATTAAGAGGAGATAGTAGAGAAGATGAGAAGGATAATAACAATACCACAGTCATACAAAATGGGTAATTATACCTAGACATGAGACAGTACTGTGTAAATTAGGTCTTCAGCAGAATGATGGTACATGGGAAAAAACAGTCTTTGTGTCGGACTTCAGGTCCTGCGCAGCAGTGCAGCAGTCAAGGGGTTTGGGACTCCGTGCCCTTTGGCTGAGTTTCTTCTTGTTAGGGAACCCTAAATGGGCCAGAAGCCACCCTGAAGAGGCGGCAAAGAAGGAAGTCCCGGGGACCTCAGAGAGATGGCGGTCGACCCGATGGTCCAGGAGAAGCCTTCCAGAAACCAACAGGAGAAAGGCTAGCCTAACTTCAGAGTCTAGCCCAAGCTGCAAGCAACCGAAGTCAAAAGCACTATTTTAAGCTGATTGTAAACAGCACGTTTGAATCTGGGTAAGAACATCGATTTTCTCTATCCTACTTATCAACTTTCCTGAAAAATAAAAAAAATCGCAAGAAGCAAAAAAAACTTCCGAAAGTGAAGGAGGGGGATTTTTGCCCCACCCTTTTACTAACAGAAGCGGCGAATTAAACCTTTTATGGAGGACCAAAACGTATTGAAATGAAATGAAATGACTGTAAAACCTAAATTTGGATAAGTTTGAAATTACTGTATGGTTAAGATTCTCATTTTAAAGGCAATTTGTTCATTTTGAAAATTTGAAAAATAAACCAGTGCTGACATCTAGTGGTGGATGAAAACTACGACAGCTATGGCTTTTATGCAGGATTTGGCAAAATCTGGAAAAAAACTAATCTCTACTTGTGAACTTCAAAGCTCTAACAATAGAGAACAGCTGTCACAAAAAAGAAAACAACCTGGGCTGCAGACAAAGTGAGACTTACAATCTTCAGGGAACAAAAAACAACAACACTTTTTTGAACTTTCTGGATTACAAGTATCTATTTAACTCTGACCCCAAAGCCATTTGCAGAGAAAAGAAAATTTGGATTCTTGGTCATCATGGAAAATCAGAGATTTATAGAAAGAACCTATCAAGAAAAAATAAATACTTTTCAAGAGGAGACATATGATATGTTGCAACTAATTCAAATAACAATTATTTCAAACCACAAAGAAATCGAAAATAACTTTGAAAATATAAACCAATTCATTTCCAATTTAACTTTACAACAACAAAAAATCCCCAAAAACAACAACAGAGAAGGAACAGATAAAACAGACAACTGAATATAAATTTGAGGATAGAGTCTTAAAGATGGAACCTAACAAAACAAAGAAGTATGATTTAACCCAAATGGGGAAAAAATTACAAGAAATACTGGATTTGGAAAAGACAATTTATACTTTAACACAGGGGTGTCCAAACTTTTTTCAAAGAGGGCCAGATTGGATGAAGTGAACGTGCTGGAGGGCCGAACATTTTTCCGAACATTCTTTGAACCATTACAATTAAATGCAAATGAATTATTTTATGCCTCTCTCTCTCTCTCTCTCTCTCTCTCTCTCTCTCTCTCTCTCT
>NW_015386930.1:666912-682700 GCF_001527695.2 Protobothrops mucrosquamatus | reverse complement strand
CTCTCTCTCTCTCTCTCTCTCTCTCTCTCTCTCTCTCTCTCTCTCATGGGACTTGCCGGAGGGCCGTGGGAGGGCCGCATTTATATAGAGCAGGGAGGGCTGCTCGAGGGCCGGATTAAACCGGGCCGCGGGCCGCAAATGGCCCGCGGGCCGGACTTTGGACATGTCTGCTTTAACACAACAAAACAAATTTGAGGATAAGAAAAAAGATTGGACAAAATAGACTGCAGAAATGCCAGGAAAAACACTAGAATTGGAGAGACAAAAAATGATAAGAGAAGCAGAGAAAAAAAGAAAGAAAAAGATTTTCAACAAAAATGAATGGGCAAATGCCTCTCACAAAGATATTGTACTTGACTTACCTTTTATATCTACAGTAACTCCTACAAGAATATGGAAAGATCAGGGCTTTTTTTCTCAGAGAAAAGGTGGTGGAACTCACCTCCCTCCCCTGGCCACGCCCCCACCCAAACCTGGCCACGCCCCCACCCAAACCTGGCCACGCCCACGTTTGGCTTTGAGGGCGCCGGCGTGAGAGCCTCTGGATTCTCTGCCGCTTCTTGCTCGGGCAGGGTCGCCTAGGAAACGGGCCAGGGGTGCGCCGACCGAGCCTCCCTATGGCCGCGGTTGTGAGCCAGGCAGGGGCAGAGAGCTGCGAGTGCGAGCGCGCCCCCCCAGATGTTGCGCCTGGTGCGGCCGGCCCGGAAAAAGGTGCCGGAACGCGGTTCCGCCGCGTTCCGGCTGAAAAAAAGCCCTGGGAAAGATTCTTTGATTCAGCAGAACATATTGATTAAAAAAGATACTGGACAAAAGAAAAAGCTAAAGTGAAAATTAAGAAAATAGACAATGGGGCCTATCAGAGAGAATATTTAAAAAAGAAACACCTGTTCGAATATAGTTAAAGATATAGAAAAAAATTGGATATGAATTTGACTTTAAGAGGGAAGAGCCCCTCAAGTAACATAGTACTTTCTTTTTCTTCTTTTTTTTAATTTTATTTCTTGATATGAGTAATATAAAAGAGTTGGAATGGGTTATATAAAGGAAATGTTTTAGATATCTAAAGGTGATTGACTTTAAGAAAATTACAATGGATTAAAAATGTTTTGGATAAGAGTTAAAAGACTAGAGAACTAGATTTATTAAATGGAATATTTAAAGATTAAATATATTTTTAATTATGGTAAAAAAGAACGAAATCTTTTTGGAAATAAATATGTATTAGCTTATAGGAAATAGGAATTTTAAGTAGCATACTATTTTTTTATTTTTTTTTATTCTTATTCTTTTTTCTTTTTTTAGTCTTATTTATTCCTTAAGAAAGGTTAAAGTATTGTGTTGGCTTACATGAGAAAAAATAGACTTAAATATCTAAATGTAATTAAGTTTGAGAAAATCTTAATGAGTAAGAATGTTTTGAACATTGTGGGAAAAACAAACGTAAACAAGAACTGTAAACAGGATCTATGATGAGACAACCAGAATGACTAGATAGAAAAGGAATATTATATTGATGTGATTATTATCTGTAGAAATATTAGAAAACTTTTATACTCAATCGTTATCCTCTCATGCAAGAATTGTATTAACTTAAGGTTGGTAAAGGAGAACATTATGGGAAAAAGAGGAAATCAAGTGAAGTTATTACGTGGATTATAGATTATAAAAATCAATTGTTAGTGAATGTTTCTTAAATATAAACCCAGACAACACACTGTTTACCGAATATTAAGGTGATTATATTAAAAAAATAATAAAACATTTTTTTAAAAAAAACAACAGTCCTTGTGTCTAGTTGCTTTGGCATGCAATGCCCTATAGCAGTATCCTGAGGAGAGGAATTGAAACGGTTTATGTCCAGAATGTGAGACGTCAAACATGCAAACACACACATATATGTATTTTGCACTGGTTTTCCATGATTGGTTCACAGGCTTGTTTCTATCAACTCCTGAGAAATTACTGGGAATTTTACAGCATGATCTTATGCATAACTGTTAGAAGGCAAATCTCCTTGAAATAAGGAAGGTTTACTTTCAAATTAGCAAAATTCAGATGTTAATCTCAAAATGATGGAGGCATGCATAAAGCTTTCCTCTTCTTTAAGCTAGCCTTGGTTGAATGTTTTCTCTTATGTCCATTATTCAGATATGAACGCTTGGAAGAGCAGCTTAATGACCTGACTGAGCTTCATCAGAATGAGATGACCAATCTGAAGCAGGAGCTGGCCAGCATGGAAGAAAAGGTGGCTTACCAATCCTACGAAAGGGCCAGGGACATTCAGGTACAGACTTACGTGGGATGCTTATGTGATTGGTCCAACAACCAGTTCTACACACACTCAGAGGCATAATTCTGTATGAGTTAACTGCACATGTCCTCTGACCATTTCAAAAGTTTATAGTAACTATACAAATCTCAGGTGGCATGCTACATCGGCAGCACTTGCAACCAAGTCTTTTGACTGAAATTTTGAGAAATATTCTCAAAGAGTTTTCTGAATATGGCTGTCTGGAGATGAAAAAGATACATGGTATGAGAAAAAAAAACCCATCTTTATCCAAGGAGAAAATGAATTAGACAAAATCTTCTCAAACTTGCCAACTTTAAGATGTGTGGATCTCAAACTTCCAGAATTCCACAGTTAGCATGCCAAGTTTGAGAAACGTTGAATTAGACCCACGTCTAAAGAACAAAAGTTTTTGTAGGATTTAACTTTATTTTATTACTCTACAATAAATTATCTTCTTTTGCCAGGTTGTGGAAAGGTCATAGTTAGAGGAAAAGCAGACAATCCCAGTTGAATTCCTGAAGCCCGGAAAAAATCCTGGGTGAAATCCTCAGGAATCATGGCATGTAATATCGAGCTGATAATACTGATGAACCATTATCTGACAGTATAAGGCCTCTTCCTTCCACTTCCCCTACCTCTTCTCAAGTTCTTTATAAGTTAGGAGAAAAAACGTTGCTGTGAAAATTGTAAAAAGATGGGGTGAAAGAGCAAATAGGAGCTTACTTCATTATCCCATGGTAGAAGCTAAAGCAAAAGTGTTGGTGTAGCAGGTCGAAGATAATTTCAATGCATGTATCAACAGAGGAAAATATTTGTTGGGTTGAAATTAGGGATCCTTGGAGTTCTCCAAGCTTGATTATTTTCTTGCAGACATTTCATTATCCAAGGAAGGTAACATCATCAGTGCAGTGATATGGATATAGAGTTGATATTCCATTCCTCTTTTCTCTGTATTGTGCTTCATTGCACTTTGCTGCTGTTCTCTTTCTGTGTAAATAATATATAATCTGATGTATAAAAATGTTATCCTTCTTTCTTTATAAATTACATAAAGTTGCAAGTAATTGAGAATTATATTCCCAATATGTGTTGTTCTGCCCCCATGTGGCACTTCAAGGAACATCTCAGACTGATCAAAATACTTCAAGCAAATAAATAAGTAAAAGAACAGACATATTTAAGGAGATAGTGCACATTTCATGGACGAAAGTCTCTATTTTTTTCTTACATGTTTTTAAAAAAGAGTCATCAGAATTTTTAAGGAAGTGCATCTTCTTTAAAATACTTCAAAAGAAGTGCATCTTCTTCTTTTCATTGTTGTGAGATATTACCATCCAGTTCCTTTGATTCAGCAGCAGTTCTGGGGAGGTTTTTTCATGCATGCATGGGCATGTTCAGAGAATCAGGGAAAGGCTACACAAGCCTTTGAGAGATGCATCTACCTTAACATTTCAAACTGTGATTTTAGAGGGCCTCTCTGAATGCTCTACATAACCATGTCAAGTATCTTCCACAAGTTACTCTAATCTTCTTCCATCCTCTCATGTATACTAATCAAACATTTGAAAAAGAAATCTCATTGTTCAGACAACTGAGACAATTGCTTCCATCTGATATGGGATATTGATAAGAGAAGGAGTCATGGGAAGGCAGTGGAACATGCTCTGAGTGTCTCTGAGTGATACTGTTATATGTATTGTAGAATCCTGCACAGGGATGATAACAACAACAACTTTATTGTCACTTTGAATGTACACCAATCGGCATACATCAAAATGAAATTTCATTGCATACAGCTCTCAAAGGGTCACCACCTCCAATATACACTCCTTGTTCGTGGCCAGCTCAAGTTTCAAAACATCCATTTTAGTTTCTAGGGAGCAAACGATGGCAAACAGGACAGATGAAAATGGAGCTCCATGTGGATTAGCCCTCAAATTAGCTTGTATTCCTGCAGGACAACCTCTCCTCCTTTCCTTTTTCTGATCCTGTCTCTTCCACCTTTTCCTTAAAGGGGCCTCATTCCTTTTTGCCCCTGGAGCACTCTGACGCCGCCACCAATTCCTCCAAATGCCTCTCTCCCTTCCTCTGGGCCTGCTGACAGCCTCATCCAGTTCCTTTGCTCCATAAGCCCTGGGACCTCTCCTCCTCTGCCTCCCTTGGAAACAGCCCTGATTTGCAATGGAATCCGTCGCTGGTCCAGCAGTCAGATCTTGCTGCTTAGTCCCACCACATTAAAACCTTCCCGATCATGTGGCCTATATCCCTTATATCCCACCAAAAACTTTTCATCTTCGAGAGCCAATGCAGCCGCAGCCGATCCAGGTGCCGCCATCTTAGAAATGCCAACATCAACTCCAATGCCATATGGTGTACAGCAGTGACATGCACCATAAGGAAAGCCAACACTCTCTCTTCACTAGACCATCTAAAAATATGTGTTAATTACATGCATTTCTTACACTTGTGTGAGACTTGTGGTAATTTCCTGTCCATATCCTATCCACCTATCCACTGGTGATGCAGCTCATTTTCAAGTTACATATTAGTACTATCTTCAGTTGTGGAAATTCCTAATGTGACTAATTCTGTGGGTCACATCAGAATGTCATAATAGAAAGTATCACAATATTATAGTTGTTCAATTTACATGGAGCCAGAACATTGTGAAATTTGTTGGTTTTCCTTGAAGGAGATGCACCATTTCAATAGAAAGTTGATTTATGCTAGACTAGACAATGAATCCATTTATCTTAATATTGACTCTTCTGTCTTATAGTGCCTTTCCATAGGCCCAATTACGAATTTACCAGCTAATGGGTTACTATAACTGGATATAATGAACTGAATATAATGATCATTTTACTATAGCTAGGTAAAATAAGCACGCAAAACTTATTGCTAAGTTATTGCTTAATCTCTCAACTACATTAACTTTGATTCCTTCTTTTTTTTTTCCCACAGGAAGCTGTGGAGTCCTGCCTGACTCGGGTCACCAAGTTAGAGCTGCAGCAGCAGCAACAGCAAGTGGTGCAACTAGAAGGAGTGGAAAACGCCAATGCCCGTGCTCTACTGGGAAAATTCATCAATGTCATCTTGGCCTTAATGGCCGTGCTGCTGGTGTTTGTCTCCACCATTGCTAGTTTCATCACTCCATTGGTGAAGACCCGCATGCGTCTCCTGAGCACTACCTTACTAGTGCTTTTTGTCTTCCTCCTCTGGAAGCACTGGGACTCCATCACTTATCTTCTGGAACATGTGCTGCTGCCTAGCTGATTTTTTTTTGGTAGTCAGTTGCTGCGGCTAGAAGGAGTTTGTTTCTTGTAGAAAGGAAGTAAAACTGAGGCAACTTCCAGTTGGTTTTATGTCCATTTGGAGTGTGCAATTCTCACTTGCTTCCTCTTCAGAGCCTTCTGTTGTTGTACCCAACATTGTCTCAGCTGTAGGGAGAGTAATTACAGTGGGGCTTATGAAAGGCTTACTATGTCACACCTCTCTTCTGGAATGCTTTTGCAAGGCAGAATGGGAAGACATAAAGAGCTCAATATTTCAAATTTTATCCATTCCTTAAATCAGATAAAGGGATGGTGATGATGAGAGCAGTAGTTCATGTACAATCAAAATGGTCTTCTCTAAAAAGCAGTGGCATAGTTATTGATTTTCTTCTGCGTTGGAGAGAAATGATGGAACGTTTATCAGTGTAGTCATATATGAAAACAAAGACAAAGATTCAACACTGAACTTCTTTTTCTTTTTATAACTCATGAACCTGAAACAATCCAAGAATTGTACATACAACACAAGATAATTCAGGTCACAACATGGAGCGTACTTTCCTTTCCCATAGGACAACTGAATTCCACATATTTAGCTGGACTGCTTCATGTCATGGATTTGTTGTCCTTGTGGGTTGGTTCCGAGGAGAAAGCATTAAGCTTTCTGATGCAAACTCAACTGTTTTGGTTGGCTTTGTTTTCATTTGTTTTCCTTTTCTTTGATATTTCCATGGACTTTTAAAATACTTATAACCTTTACAAGTGTGTGTGTGTGTGTGTGGGTGTGTGTAAGTGTGCATGTGTTAATTTATTGATTTCAGAGATTTTTTTTTTAAATCAAGCATTAGTAAGCAGTCACCTGCCTTCACTTGATGGAGGGCTTTAACATGCTCCAATAGCAATAAACCCTCAATCTGCACAAAATGAATGAGCCACCACTTGAATTTGACAGTGTTCATTAACTAGGAACAGTAGATAATTTGTCCAACTGTCACTGGAGACTTTGGAGAAATCATATTCTTTGATAGACATTTTCTCATGAAAGGGTAAGCATCTGATACGCATCATCTGGTCCTGGGATAGTTCTCCAGTACTTATTTAAAGATAGCAATTGTTGCAACTCATTTGATGCCATTTTGTTTTCTACTGAAACTATCGGATCATGGTATATTGTAAGTTGAAAGCTTAAATCGTATTGATTTAACTAGGGAGTTTATGCCAGATGATATTTTAGCATCTGCTCTTATTCTGCTCTCATATACTTGCTCTTTTGGGCAATAGAGAGACTTAATTGTATGTTAGGGTTAAAAGGCTGGAATCTAAAATATCTAACAGAATGAAATGGGAGAGTCCTGAGAGAGTGGACACTTCAGACTCATGGCATGGCTATCCTCATTCTCTTTTACCACTTTATTCTGTCGCATGAGTAGACATTGTTTGAAAACCATAAGTGTTTATTTTGCACTTACAAGAACTTTGAACAGCCCTTGTAGATAGGAAAATGAAAGGTTGTGTTGCCATCTGTGTAGATATGCTCATCTACAAGTGAGCAAGGTAGAAGGGGAGATGTTTTCTGTATAACACAGGGAAATTATGAAAGTATAATGTTTGCAGTAGCTGCTTCCATTCTTCAGCATAAATAAGGGTTCATCTGTTTGACTTCATTCTCCTTAGGACTACTAAAGGCTAAATAACTTCACCCTATCAGAACAATGAATTTATTCTCTCTTCACTGGTCTGCTTTCCTATAACCATACTGCACATTTGCTCTTTAGTACGCAAAACATTCCTGGATTCTTTTTGGTAAAATATCTACCGGAATAATTCTAGACAAAATAACAATCATCCTGGTTCAGCTCTGAGCACCTGCATTTTACTCACTGATAGCACTTGGAAATGGGAAAGTCATTCTACTTAAAGCAGCTGAGACCAAAAGGGGCCCATGTTTGAATAGCATCATGGAATTTTGGACTGAGGCTGATTTTTTTCCCTGTAGAGACTTAAGTGTTGATTTTTCCTAAGTACCTTTTTTTCTAAAGACAAAACACCCTCAAATGTAAGCATCAGTCTGCCCTTAATAAGCCCTGGAGATGTGAAGAACCCAACCTTCACTTAGGCATCTACTTGATTTGTATATTTTCTTGAAGTCTGGAAATCAGTACATACGTTGTCATCAGTTACAGAAGGATCTGGTTTTATACTGTAATTTGAATGGGTAACATATTAAATGACGTTAAGATGAATGCTGAATGAGGTAGAAAGGAGATGTTGGTGACAAGAAAAGTGCTATCCTGGACGATAAAATAAAACAAATGTTGGCCACTGTCAGTGGTGAAAGTGTAATTGTGCAGGATTGGACCTTTCATCGGTGATTGTTATTTTGCACTGTTCCTGACTTCTCCCTGTCAGTAAATGACAGTGTGAATCGGAAAGCGAAGTTGCTTTATTAAAGGACGTTCGTGGTGCTGTTTCTAGGTGCTGTTCCTTGCTTTCAACAGCAATAGGAGAGTATAATATTTGGATTTTTTGTCTCTTACTTCTACTCTCCATTCCATTTTCCTCCCCTCCTCTAGTGGTCTATTGGCCTGTATATGCCATGTACACATTAGATGGTATATATTTTGATTGGAATGTTTGAAATAGCAAGTTTAAGTATAAATTGATGGGAGAAAAACTGGTGATCATTTCAAGCTTGGAGGGGAAAAAAGCAAACAATCGATTGCCATAATTCTTTGTGGCCTTAGATTGCATAGTTCATGTACCAACCCAGATTCAGCTGACTCGAAGTACTTGTTTCCCCCCCCCCCCTTTCGCTCCCTAGGTGTGGCATTGGCCACATACTGAGCCTAAATTTCTGCCTCTTTAGGATAGATCCCTGTATGCTGTGAAAATGATTCAGAAGAACTACTTTGCGCCTCAGGCAAGCACACTTCTTTTCTGTTCATTAAAATAGCCCCCCCCCCCTTTGCAGGCTTCTGCACAAGCCTGAAGAAAAGAGGCAGCTCCTTTAGTCACCCCATTAATGGGATGAATTCACTCCTTGAAGCTGCTTTGAGGAATAGGAGAAACTGCTGTGCTTTCCAGAGATGTGCTCTCCCTCTGAATATTTTTGAAGCATACTTTACCCTAGTTTAGGATTCTTATCACACCATCAGTTATACCATTATATATTTAAATATATGTATGGAGGATTCTCATGATACTCTATGTTAAAATCTAAACCTCACCCTCAGGCATAGTCCTTTTCTGAAAATGTTTGACTGTATTTATTATGTATGCTTGAATCTTTCCCACCCAACCCTCTCGCCCCATACTATAATATATTTCTTTTTCAGTAGAAGCCCCAGGCAAGCCCTGCAGGTTTGGATTAATTTACTGTGCTTTTTCATTTACTTTTTTTTTTTTCAAATAAAATGAGATTCAAAACTTTGGCATAAGAAAAGTGCTTTATTAAGCCTGTTAGTGCCATTATTTACAAGGAAAGAAACACATAGCAATTTACTGAATGGTGTGTGGGCAAAAAGTTAGCCACAATCTTTTAGACAAGCAGTCTCCAAACTTGCCAACTTGAAGACTGGTGGCTGAGGAATTTGGGGAGTTGAAGTCCACAACTCTTAAAGTTGCCAGGTTTGAACACTCCTGTTCTAGAACAGAGTTTCTTTAAATTTTGAAAATTTTGAGATGTGTGGATTTCAACTGCTGGAAATTCCCAGCTGGTATGTTTAACTTTTCCCAGGCTGAGGATAGCTGGGCATAACATATTGGCTATTAGATATTTTGCTGATTCCCAAGTGCCTGTTGGGGCAGCCCAACATTAACTTCAGCCTGAAACTCCATGTCCCTTATTTTTTGGATGAGCAGTTGTTTGGTATTCTGGAAGATAAGATTCTTGCCTGGCAGATGATCTTTGTTTCTGCAGAAAAAGCATGTTTGCTGAGCAATATTCAGAAGCACAAGAATGGCCAAACCAAATTTCTAGTGGGTCCCAGAAGAGCAGATCTTCAGTCTTTGCACAAGACTTCATCCTTCGGCAGAGTTAGCTAAACCAGGAGTTGGTATTTACAATGGATTAATTTGCTTAAAGAAAGTTCTCCCTTACCGAGAGAAGATGGAACTGCTGTGGTAAAATGGGGTTCAGACCTGCTTGTTGAGAGATGAATGTGGAATAACGAATCTGTGGAAGAAGGAATGCACAGAAGATGATGGACTGCAATTATCAGGATAAGAACTGATAGGTAGAAATTGTAATGAAGCAGATTTTGGATAAACATCAGGAGAGAATGCCATGTAGTGAGAGCTGTTCAATTGTAGAATGGCTGCCTTAGAAGTGGCAGGTGTTTCTTTGCTGATGGTCTTTCAGCTATGGTTGAACAGCAATGGATCAGGAGCATTATAGCTGTATTGCAAATCCTCTATTAGGCAGGGAATTAAATTATCTCCAGTGCCACTTCCAACTCAACAAATCTATTATTTAAGAAGAGCTACTGCTGAGGGTTCCATGAAGGCTTATATTTTTTAAAAATGGGATGTCCCAGTTTAAGACAGGCTAATTTCTAATCACTCCATTTCGGAGTATAAATCTGCACTCATTCACCTTTGGTATTCACCTGCCTATGACTTGACTTCGAATATTTGTTAAAGACTCTCTTTGCATCTTCTACCAATTAATACTGAATACTAATTCTCTTCCTGCTCCATGTATACTTTGAATTCTTTATTTAAGATTTTTATATATAGAATTCTGTTATGTAGGCAGTGAATCCTTTTTATCATTCCTACCTAGTGATGATTCTTTGCTCACTATTAGATTAAATATGATGGCATAGGCGAATGGAAGAAGGTCAGCCTCCTGCAAGAAGTCTCAAATGCTGGATTTAGTGCAAGCAATCTGCTACCAGAAGCATTTTGTCTATTTATAAAGCCCCAGAAAGTGATAGGTCCTGCTAATCTCAGGCTGGGGATCACTCAGTGCATTTGAATCTAGCTGAGACACTCTATCAGAGTGAAATTCAAACCCAAAGAGCAAAACAATTTGCACATTAATGATTCAAAGAGAATTGGAGCTTTGCTATTGAAAGTGCTTAATATCACTATCTTTGTAAGAGCCTTCAGAATGGACAATAAACATTCCCTTTGTTTCCTAGGGATCAATCCAACATTTTCAGTCAATTAATTTACAAAGACAAAAGACTCAAAGGCAACTTGAAGCAGAAAGAGTAGGAAATGCACCTTACAATAATGAGAGATAATGTCTTCAGTATAGTGGACCATTACAGAAAAAAATAGAATTTGGGCCCATATATTTTGCAGATCCTTGGTTCCAGCTTAAAAGGAAAGCAGATACACAAGAGCAGTGCCAATCTCCCACCTAGAATTAAAAGAACAATAGAGGTTGAGTTACAGTGATTGCTGCCATACATCAGTCTTCATTAAAGGGGTTCTCGGCACTTCTATTCCTTGGAAAAATCCTCTTTCCTCACATGGGTATTGACTGGAATTTCATGAAGGTATTTGGATTTGTAGCCCATGCTATCTTTTGGATGACAATATATATTAGAGCAAAGGACAAAAATCAGTAAAATATGAAAGGAGAGGTGACTGCACAGACTAAAAGTATCTCAACTGCCATCAATACTATCGTTAGTTCCTAGCACTGATAGCTAGATTGATCAAGGTTTAACTTATTAAGGCAATAGCAAACAGCTAAAAATATTGAGTCAGGTAGTGGCCTTGTATTGTTTTTGGAATTCTCCATGTGCATTGGCTACAAAAGGATTCTTTTATACATCAAAATCAGTACTTGAAGTTTTGTCCTGGACCCCAAATGGGAGAAAGTCAGTTTAAGCCAGGATTATCTGGATTATGATTCACATTGTCATCAGGCAGAAGGATTTACTGTTCTGCTTAAGCTTTCACATCCAATCCACTTTCAAGGACAACTTGGTGTACACATATTGCGAGGACAATCACAAACCTGAATAATAAAGACAAATGTGCAATCGTCAAAACATTTGTGTGTGTGTTTATATATTTATTGCTGGGCAGCTTCTTCAGTCAATATTCACTCTAAACAGCTTATATATCTAATATCCATAAATAAGATTAGAACATAGTAACAAATCATTTCTTTCAATTATGCACCAAAGAATATTAAAATCCTGTCAAACAAATACTTTACTGTAAAAAGAAGCAATGCCATTATCCTGTATATCCCCACAAAGCTGGTTGAAAAGTCAGGTTTTGGTTGACTGATTGATCGATCTAGTCAGTGTTGATACTTAGCAATCACATTGATTGATCTGTCCCCAAACTGTTCCCTTAGGTCTTTCAACAGTGCACACATCACCACTGCAACCAAGTCCATCCATTCTGCTGCTTGTCATCGCTTCTCTTTTTCTCCACCTATTCCAGCATCAGATAGATCCAGGAAGCTAGATCTTCACATTTGTTTGAAGTAGGACAAACTTGAGCCTAGTCATTTGTGCCTATAGTGAGAACTCTGGGTTGATTTGGAGGATGGCCCATTTATTTGTTTTCTTAGCTGTCCACAATATTTTCAGGAGTGTTCTCCAACACCAAAGTGCCAATACTCTTCCTATCCTGCTTTTTCAAAGCCCCACGTTTCTCTTCCATAGAATGTCACAGGAAATACCATGGCTTGCACTATTCTGATCTTTGTAGGTATAGACACACCACAGCAACTTTTCCAAGGCCTTCATGCTGTGTTATCAAATCTTAGACTGTGGTGTGTTTCTTAATTGCTTGTTCCTTTACTGTTGATGGTTGGTCCTAAAATGCAGAACTTATCACTTCAATATCTTAATTCTCAGTTCTAAGGTTGCTTGTTGTATGTTGTCATTAGTTTTCTTTATATATAATTTTAGTCTCAATGTTTTCACTGTACTCCTTGACTTTTATTACTAAAGCTTGCAGATCCTTTGCATTGTAAGCTGCCTGGTGTCACTAAGAGTGAGTTGGCAGCCATAAAACATTTCATAAATAAATAAGTTTTGAACCATCAGAGTAGTGTCATCAGCATAGCATAAGTGATTGATGTTTTCTCCTCCAATTTTAAAACCACATTTACCTATTTCTATTCTAACTTATTTTAATATATATTCAGGACATAGGTTGAATAAATAAGGGAATAATATATAATCTTTTTGCATCCCTTTGCCAACCTGGATCCAGTCTGTTTTGCTATGTTCTGCCCATAGTGTGGCTTCCTGATCTGTATAAGCGTTTTTCATAAAGACAATGAGATGTTCTGGGATTCTCATATGTGTAAGTACTTTCCACATCTTCAAGTGAATACAGTCAAAAGCCTTTCTAATAATCAATAAAGCCTATGGTGATTTCTTTTTGGTATTCTTTAGCTTTCAGGATTATCCAGCATGCTTTACAAACAATGCCTTATGTTTCTTTGCCTTTCGAAAGCCAACCTGAACATCTGGCATCTCTTTTTCCATGCAGGATTCTAATCCGCATTGGATGATCCTAAGTATTATTTTGCTAGCATGTAAAATTAAGGACACTGTATAATAGTTTGCACACAGTTAAATCTCCTTTTTGAGTACAGTATTGGAATGTAGATTGACCTCTTTCATTCAGTTGACCACTGTGTTGTTCTCCAGATTGGCTGATGTAGTTCAGGTAGAACCTTTACTGATTCTTCTTCCATTACTTGCAGTATTTCTATGGATATTTCATCAGTTCCTGTAGCCTTCTGACTTTATGACTGGAATGCTGATATAACTTCATCTTCTAGTATTAGAGGTTCTTGTAAATAGGGAATATCTTCTTTGGCAGGGGTGTCAAACTGCCGGCCCATGGGCCGGATGCATCATGGTGAAACTGTGCCCACCCCATTGCCGGCAATGGAAAAAAAGTCGCAATACGTCGCAACACATCACATGACATTGCAAGTTTGACACCCCTGTTCTATGGTATCTTGAACATCCAGATGTTAATGTCTGTCTTACATCCCAGTAGAATTGGGACCACCTGGATCTGAAGAGGAATGCAGTTTCATAGAGCTAACCTCCATGGTCCTTTTCTCAGAACAGTCCCAGAGAGGCTCCACTTTTCCTGATCTTATTTGATGGGCAAATAAAAAAGGAACTGGTGGTCCAAAGTTACATAAAACAGCAAATAAAGCTACACAACCAGCAAATAAAGCTACTTATATTTTATGAATGAAGAACGGTTAATACCGATTTTCCAAAGTGAGTTTCAAAGTTTACGTAAAACCCTTCATGACCTTAGAATTGGACTTACTACTATGCATAGGTTTAAATCATGAAACTATGTGGTGACGTCTACGTCGAAATTGGATCAAGGTACCGGTTAATATCGACGGTTCTAAAGACATTTCGTTGGACTCAGTTTTCTCTGACTTTTGGTTTTTAAATTGGTTATATTTAACTGAGGTAACCTATTTTCTGTGTTAATACAATATACTGAACCATAAATTAAAAATGAGCTGAGTTTGTAATCAGGCTGAGCCACAAAAAAACTACTTTAGATTTTAATCAATTAAACTTAGAATAATAGGAAAATGTATCTGTTAAATGTTCTGTGTGAACACAGCAATGTGTTGTTAAACTTTTTCCAAGTCAGAAAGGAATCACTCACCCTCTCTCACATCACCAAGCTTCTCCCAGATGACTGGATGCACACTACATACAGTATTTGCCTTTTTAAAATATTATGATTCATAGATGTGCATATGTATATAATAGGTTATGAATGGCAGTGATTCTATTTCCACAGATGTGTCTAGAAGTAAATGATTTCATGAGTTTTCAAATCTGTTTATGAAAGTGAATATGCTATTTAGAATGTACCTCTTTATACTGATTGAAGAACCACATTATTGCAGTCAATATGTCTAATAAATATATTACTTATACACACACTGAAACACACAGTCTAATATAAACTAATATAAAGTACAAAAAGAAAAAATAAATCAAAGAGCAATCTAAAAATACAAGAAAGTAAAAGAGAAAAAGAAAAATAGGAAAAGGGAAAAAAAGGAAGTAGCTTCCAATTTTCTTTACAGCATTTATAAATGCAACTATAAATTTACCTCTTATTTTATGGATACAATATACCTCTCTTCTTTTCACAATCTATCCTCTCTAATCATCAATACCATAAGTCACAAGTTAATTTTTTCTGTTTTATGCAAAAAGTCCAAAAGGAGTTTCTAGTCTGCAATAAACATACCGGTAGATATTGTCTTTTCTCTTATCAAAGAAGTGAAACTTGAATATTTGCGCTTTTCTTGGTAGCAGGAATTGAGAACTAAAATATATCCTGTGTTTTATTATTTTTTTTAAAAGAGATTTCAGATTTCAGGCCAGCATGGACATCAAGAAGTCTCACAGGACTTCTAAACTATCTCAGGTTCTCTTCCATCAGCACCAGAAATGAAACATGAATGGATGTCAGTAACTTCCTTATTTGTATCTCTTGCCTCTCCAGAAGTGTAACCTGAGACTAGCTTCATCAGTTGCTATTTCTCAGCCAGTTGGAACTAGTTACACATGGGTCCTGGTTTTCCCAAGTCAAGCTGCTAACTTAAATTCATGCTGATGTTAATTTCTCCTAAAGAATGTGGAAAGTTGAATGTTATATCTAGTTCTGATTCCCTACAATGGCTAAAATATAAGCAGAGTCATTCACCACTTAAAAGTTAAAATTCATTTGGAATTCACTGCAGCATCCAAAACATTTGTTTAGTAGGCTACAGCCAATGTTACACGAATAACTTTCTGCTGTTCAACCCTTCTCATGCCTAGCCTGCTATAGATGGTTTTTCAGTTTTCTGGAACAGAATTTAGAAACACTGGGGATGGGGAATTTAATCAGTTAATCAGTTAATTTCATGCACTTTAGTGGCAGACAGTAAAATATCCCAGGAGGTCTCTTTGTGTTCTTTAGCCACTGAAAACTCAGTAAAACTATAGTTAGGGGTAGAGAATATTTTTGTCTTTTGTCTTTCTAATAACTGTAAGTAAGAGATGCACTGACAACTACAGGTCTGTTCCTCTGCCATTAGTTCTTCACTTGGCTTTAGATATCTAGGGACATTGTTAATGAAGGAACTGAACCAAAGACAGAAGGGGGAAAAGGAGGATCTAGCTTTCAATTACTTATGTTTCCTGCCGCTTTGGAGTAGGTTCCAAAACAGAATTCCTGTTGAGGAATTTAGG
>NW_015386930.1:660856-666572 GCF_001527695.2 Protobothrops mucrosquamatus | reverse complement strand
GTAAGAGATGCACTGACAACTACAGGTCTGTTCCTCTGCCATTAGTTCTTCACTTGGCTTTAGATATCTAGGGACATTGTTAATGAAGGAACTGAACCAAAGACAGAAGGGGGAAAAGGAGGATCTAGCTTTCAATTACTTATGTTTCCTGCCGCTTTGGAGTAGGTTCCAAAACAGAATTCCTGTTGAGGAATTTAGGACAGGTCTTCACAAACCACATTAGTTCAGACAAATGATCCCTCCTGAAAGCATTGACATGTTTCCATTCTCTGGAGGAGTTAGCTTAGATGCTTCCTTCGGGTGGTTCCAATGGAAGAGGCTGGGCATACACACCTACATGTACAGACAGCCAGGCAAACAAACCCTTCAAACCAACTGTGCCAGCCCTGCCAGAGGACCTGTCTGCTCCAACACTTGGAGAGAGAGAGATTTGTTTGCACAGGCATGTTTTACAAACTGCTCATTTCAAATGCTTTGCATAGCCCCCACAGCAATGCCATTGTCTTACTAGTCTTCCTCCAAAATATACTAGGCATTTTGAGTGAGCCAGATGGTGCAATTGAAGAAGAAAATCCAAATGTCAATGGGGTGCAGCAGCAGCAAACTCAGGAAGTTGGGTGAGGAGCAAACATGGTTACCTTTGTAAAGGGGAGGAAATGATGTAGTTCCTGGCATACTGCAAAGACACCCACTGTGAATGAGGATAATGCTAGCTTCCACTACTGGCTCTGGGGAAAAGATCCAGGCCTCAAACTCCAGAGTAGTTTCTGATCATAAAGATCTACTACAGAGAGCATTTTAAAGCAGTTCATTGAAAATAGTGTGTTTATATTGAAAAGGAATCTTCTGGCACCTTAAAGGTAAACAAAATAACTTTAAAATAATTATTTTTAAAAAAAATAAAATTAAAAAGTTTTGTGGATCACTATGAATTGCATCAATGGTATAGATCTTGTTCCAATAGATGTCTGCTGCATAGGTTAACTCTGCAGACTTGAAACTGTATAAGAGGGCAGCAAGGTGCTGGTAGCCTCATGGATATAAAGAGGGAAAAGGATCATGGAATATGATTGTAAATCCCATTTTTTAGTAAGAGAGTCCAGAGTATGGATGATAGTTTCAGCAAGGTAATTTACATGAAACCATGTTATACTATGCATTTCAAAGAAAAAAATTAGGCAGGAGCAATTTACCTCACTGAATTGACTTCTGTGCACATGCAAAAAATGTTATTAGCAAGTGAAGTGAAGCAGCACAACTGTTCTTCACAACTGCTCTGGAGAGGCACTACTGTATGATTGAAATTTCCAAAAAAGCACAGTGTTCACATTCATTCATTAGAGGGCGCCATGATTCCAATTTTCAACAAAGCAGCAACTTAGAAAAGCAGATCACAATCTTTAAAAAAAAGGAGGAAGCATTGTTATTTTTTTTGTTTGAGACATAATAGGACATTATAGCTTTAATTTAAAGAAAACTTTACAATTTATTGTGTTTCACCTTCTCAATACTTAATGACACCTGGAGTCACTGGATTTTTCTTCTCTCCCATCTCAGCATTCATATGAGCATATTGTAATACTGTATATTTCTTCTCTTCCACCTCCCTTTTTAGGCTTGACCAAATTAACTTCCAGAAAACCCTTAGCAGAAAGCAATTAACTCAACAGAACTGCTAATGATTTATATCATTCATTCTTAAGCAGACTGTTATTCCATTTTTACAAAAGTAAATATGATTCTCTAAGCCTTAGGCAATGAGGGAAAAGAAAGGCTTATGCATGCATTCCCTAACTCAGGTGTGTTAGACTACAGATGCCATCATCCAGAGCCAGCATGGCAATATTGACAAAAGACACTCAAAAAGAGGATTTTCATATGCCTTAACATTTGTGATTCAATAGAGGACATTTTTATTAGGCTCTCTGGCTCAGTTGGTGCAACATATTTTATCCATGATTAACTGAACCATGATTTTACCAATTGGTTTTTTTTTTTGTACAACCCCTGAGCCACATACTGATCATACAGGCTAGGTTATGCAACCCATTAGGTTAAAATATGGCTACTTGATACATCAGTATGTCCTGTAAAGAAAGATTGTCCCATACATAAAACTGCTTTCTCTGCTCAGCTATAGACACAGACCTCTTTTCTTGCACTGCAGGCATCCTTCCAATGGGCAAACTGAAAAGCTGAGGATGAATTATTTGCTTGATGCGTGCTGTGTGTTTAAGCCTTTTGCATGGCTTGTCTATTATAATGCAGCTTTTGGTTTTAAATTATATAGATAGAATACTGGATTTTATTTCTGCTTTTGTTGCATGTCATCACATCACGGGAAAGTAAAGGAATGAATGAATGAAATATCAGAATTCCATGTCTTCTTTTGCGTTAGGTTTTCCCTTCAGTCCAACATGCATAAACATATGCACAGTCCTGGGCCAAGGTGATCCTGTTGCTTTATAACTGATCAGGGAATCAACAAACGGTGAGATGGCCTTCCTATAGAGCTATGGCTATTGGGGTTGCTAGCCAGGCAAATGTTGTTCCTCCAACCTGGATCTTCAGACTTAATTAAACAGTTCATCCCTCCAAAATCTGGTTTTGGCCCCTGGCTACTCTTGGAATGATTAAAGAAGGAGAGCTAATATACAAACTCTTGGAATGGATCTTCAGTGCCACTACATTCGGGGATTACATTACAGGGGGGGAAAGACTTGCTGTTTCTAACTCCACAATTTGATGATATATTAAAATAATCTTTTATATTTTATAATCCTGTTAGACAGCATCAGTCAGTGGTCAAAATGTTTTTCTAAGAGCTGGCCAGAAACTAGATCCTCCTCTTTCCTAAGGCTGTAAGAAGACAAAAATATTTCTGTTACTCCAGATGATTAAATGCTTGTTCCCATGAGTTCAAATTTATGTTTCAGATAAATTACCTCAACGTTACCTTACTGCTTTGCACAATGAAAATGAAAATTATAGGATATGCTATACTCCCACAGGTACATATTACTAATATTAGCACCGGTAGCATATTAAAAGTATTCATATCAAGTTGAAAGATGTGATAGACAAATTGCAGCAATAGTTGTACCAGCTTTGTTTTAAAACATCACTTAAATGTTTGTATTTGGGAGTAATGCATTAGATTTTGAGGAGAAAGTTCTATTCTCACCTAAGTATCCTAAATTTTATTTTATGGGTGTGAGGCTCTCTCTAGTGGAAATTTAACAGCTGTTCAACATAAGACATTGCATGTGGAAGAGCATTTTTATCTGACCTTTTTATTTAATATGGTCATCTATGTTTCTACAGAGCTATTATAAAATCAATGAAATAATTCCAGAAAATATCTGCCTTCTATAAGACAGCCATTTTAAATTTATTCCCAGAATTTGAAGCTCCTCACCTGCTTCTAGTTTCCATAAATTCCTTTTATTTTAATTCCACACAATTTCTCATAACTTGCATGACTATATTTTATTATGTAATGAAGGGACTCCTGCAAGCATCCTTTGGTATCTGTACATTTCTTGAAGATATTAGCTTCAAGCAAAAAAAAAATCTGTTGCAGAAAACAAAATGGTGAAAATAATAGGCTTTGTGCAATGCTAAACACTGGTAAGTGCAATGGTCCTACTCTTCGTCTCCCCATGGGTGTTCAGATTTTAGAAATATCACATGCAAAAAGTTCCAGGTTTGATCCTGACATTTTCAGGAAGGGTTGGGAATTTTTTCTCTCCGAAGCCCTGGTTGGAGACCTGGTAACTGACAATGTTACACAGGGATAGGTAATACTAGGCACCTTAGATGTTGACAAACTACAATTCCCAGCATCTTTCACCATGGACTATATTTCCTAAAGATGCTGAGAAATGTGGTTCACCAACATCTGGAATACTATGGGCTGAATATGAATCAATTATCTCTTTCAATAAAGCAGCTTCCAGTGAATTTTATGTCTACTTGGACCCCATGAATTAGAAATACTTGGGGAACTGGATGTCTTGGGATACAATGGAATCTCTAGCCCCAGTGTTCTTTTAGCACAGGTTGGGCAAGTATCAAGCCTCATTAATCTTAATAGCAGCCTAATCATCATGATGATTTGGAAAAAATCAATGGTGCCCTTATTTTATGCAAACATACTGGCATTCTGGATAAATAAATTAGAATTAAAGCAGAATTTGAATGTGCAATTCAGAACAGAATAGGTTCAGCTTGTCTACTCTGACTCTAGGAAAAGAAAATCTGCTCCAAATTTATTCTACTCAGCTTTAATGTCTGGGCTTCATCTGAGTGTGATGTACCCTCTTAGTCTTAACAATATCACAGTTTTAGGTACTACTACAACAAGAAGAGGTTTCTAGTCCAGCAAAGGAAATATCTCTCTATAGACTGGAATCCCTGGAGTTTATCCTATGCATGCTTAGCTGGAATAAACTCTACAGAAGTGTCATCCCTTTCTCCGCCAAAGTAGAGAAGATCTGTGTCCATTAAAAATAGGTAGAAAAGTATAAATGGAAGAAAGTAAAAGATGGTTTTAGCAGCAATCTCATACTCAGATGTTGCCGTTCACCAGAGAGCTATATTATTATATCCCAACTTCCCCCTTTTAAGGGAACTATTTTAGGGTTTTTAACATATTAAACATATTTTCTTTGGTAAAAGGAACATATTTTTCAATACTATTTTGTCTCTTTTTTTCTACTACTTACTGAGAAATTTATGACATGGGAAGGACAAAATGTCTTGCTTCACACCCAGCTTTCTTTCAGTGTTTCTCAATCTGGACCACTTTAAAATGGGTAGACTTTAACTCCCAGAATTCCTCAGCCAGCTATTCTGGCTGGGGAATTCTGGGAATTGAAGTCCACAAATCTTAAAGTGGCCCAGGTTGAGAAACATTGTGATAGATCAGTACTGAATGTTTTGTTCTTAGTGGCATTACACAAAGGACTTTGGCTTGCAATTTTTTTCCAGAGCTCTTCAGTAAGCCAGAGGTTGCCTTTTGCTTTAAAAGCAACACAAAATGTTGGCACATATTTCCTCTGTATTTGCTCACTGAATAAGCAGATATATCAAGATTCAGTCTCTAAGCCTAATTAGAAAAAGGAGCTGATAACTATTTGCCTTAGCCACAGAACATCAATAAATTTTCTTTGTGCAGGATTGCTTGTTCCTTTGCTTAGAAGGGTCACCTGAGTTAGTTCCCCATGTTTTGTTGTAATGCCTTATGTACCAACTTTGCATTATGAGATAAAGAAAATGTAGTTTTCCTTTCAAAAGACTCTATAGAAAATACTAGTTTTGCTCATAAGCAACTCTTGTTATGGCGATACCAATTTAATTTTCTGGTATAGAGAAGTTGGCAGTTCCAGTTAACTCTGGATTTTTAAATCTTTGATGTTTTATTTCCTTATTTTTTTAGCTTTGGCTTTTGTATTATTTATTTACTTATTAAACAAATTTATATGGCTGCCCATTCCACTCACTGTGACTGGGACAGCTTATAAAATTAAAAGTTCAATTACATTATCCCATAGACTCCCCACTCCCACCCCCATGGTGGCAATCAATTGTTCCTATTGTTGTCATTCATGTTTGTATGTCCTTGCCCTCATAATTTCCAATAAGATAGTTTGATGATATTTCAACACATCAGGAGCATAGTTAAAGAAAAGCCCTTTTGTTTGAAGGGCTGTAC
>NW_015386930.1:650303-660827 GCF_001527695.2 Protobothrops mucrosquamatus | reverse complement strand
GCTTATAAAATTAAAAGTTCAATTACATTATCCCATAGACTCCCCACTCCCACCCCCATGGTGGCAATCAATTGTTCCTATTGTTGTCATTCATGTTTGTATGTCCTTGCCCTCATAATTTCCAATAAGATAGTTTGATGATATTTCAACACATCAGGAGCATAGTTAAAGAAAAGCCCTTTTGTTTGAAGGGCTGTACCAAAAAAAAATAGAAGCCTGGAAGATTTCCATCTACAATTACTTCTGTGATAGTAATAGTATTGCTGTTAACACCATTTTGGATAATATTAGATTGCCCAAATTGGTCTTCCATGTTGTAACATATGGTTGTATAAAAGCTAAACTATCAGAAAAACTGAATGAATTAAAATGGATGCCTCTGCCGTTGGGGATAATTATTGAGAATACCCAATACCTGGGCCACAAGAAGAACAAATCATTAAATACTAAATAAAATAAAACTAGGCTGCTTACTGGAAGCACTAATAATGATGCTGGATACACAATGTGAAGGCAAGATCCTAACACTTGGACCAATTGAAGCCAATTGAAAAGAAAACTAAAAGATCAGGTGAGTTTCAAAGAATTCAGAGAACTGATTAGTGACACATCTTTGGCAAAATGTTTATCTACCAAGGCCCCCCAAATCAGAAGAAGCTTTATGACTGAACAAAATCAAGAGTTTGATAAACAATATCCAACCCTATAAGTGTTACGTATCTTCATATAGTTAGGGGTGCTCCAGATCCCTTTCCTTTATTGTCATGCGGTGGGACCCAGATCTCCATAGTAGCCCCTGCCCTGTGGAAGACCCTTCCCCCATGAATCCAGTGTGAAGTAATAATAATAATAATAATAATAATAATAATAATAATAATAATAATAATAATAATAATAATAATAATAATAATAATAATGATGATGATGTTGGAAGGGACCTTGGAGGTCATCGAGTCCAACCCCCTGCCCAGGCAGGAACCCTACACCATTTCAGACAAACGGCTGTCCAGTCTCTTCTTAAAAACTTCCAGTGTTGGAGCATTCACCACTTCTGGAGGGAGGTTGTTCCATTGGCTAATTGTTCTAATTGTCAGGAAGTTTCTCCTTAGTTCTAAGTTGCTTCTCTCCTTGATCAGTTTCCACCCATTGCTTCTCGTCCTGCCTTCAGGCGCCTTGGAGAATAGCTTGACTCCCTCTTCTTTGTGGCAACCCCTGAGATATTGGAACACTGCTATCATGTCCTCCCTCGTCCTTCTCTTCGTTAAACTAGACATACTCAATTCCAGCAACCGTTCCTTATATGTTTTAGCCTCCAGTCCCCTAATCATCGTTGTTGCTCTTCTCTGCACTCTTTCTAGAGTCTCAGCATCTTATTGTCCCCTCCAGAAGGAAATATTAATCCAGACACAGTCCAGTGGATGCCAGTAGTACATTTCTTGAGAGCCCCCACCCTCTTCTTTGGCTTCTCGTTATGTCCCCCCTAGGATGGTCCTGCTGTGCTGAGAATGTGGCTTCTCCACTTCAATTCCCACGAACCTCCCGAGAACCGTGGGAGCAATTCCTTCACCCTGTGCAAACTTGCCCTCAGCAGGTGAGAAGCATAAACCTGCTGTCCGACCTTCCCTTGACGGATTTGCATTCTTAACCAACTGGCTATTATTATCGCCGTCTGCTGCCGCCGCCGCCGCGGGTAGCGAATCTGTCCCCCTTCCAGGCCTTTCCAGCCATCTTGGAGCCTTGGAGGCAAATGCCCAACCGCGACAGGAGGGGCGGGGGAAGGCTCCCTCTGCCCAAGACTCAGTTGGCCTTCCTCTCATCCGTGAGCGGCGCGGCGCGGCGCGGCGCGGCGAGGGAGTCTCTGACGCTCCCCAGAGCCTGGCCCCTGCCCTTTGACTTAGCCTGCTTTCAATAGAGACCCGGGCACCCAGCTGCAGCTTACATAAAGGGCAATTAGCGGCCAAGAGCTGAATGGCATTAAGGAATTTCGCCTCGAATGACGTAAAAGCCTCGTGCCACCCCAGACGAAAGGGGACGTACCGGGTCCGCGCGACCCCGCTGAGCCAGCTTCAGCCCCAGGGAGCGCAAAGCGCTAAGAACGCCCGAGGGGCCGTTCGCAGCAGCCATTGTTCTCGGGCTGAGTGGAGCGGAAACAACGACTCGGCGCTGCGGCTTCCAACGCTCTCCCCCCCCCCGCTCCTCCCCGCGCACCTCATTGTTGGTACAGGCAGATGCCGTCTGTCTCCCGTGCGCCATCTGCTTGCTTCTCCGGTGGGAGAGGGTAACGGGGGAGAGCGGGCAGATGCCCAGCGCGACAAAGGCGTCCCAACTTCTGTGTGCCAGGCAAACAGTTTTCTTCCTGAAGGATAGCGTGAAGAGGTCCGTGCTGAGGGCGACAAGAAAATGCACCAATATAGTCGGTGTCCTGATCCCTTGCCCAGTGAATTATAAGTTAACAGACACATTAAATATAGAGCAAACCAAATCTTTTTACTACCTGTGAAAGAAGGTATGCATCCCAACGGTCCACAGGTGTATTTGAGTGGACAGTCCACTTTTTTCACATTATGTTCACTATTTCTTTTCACAAAATAGTGGACATTTTTTTTTATTCAAAAGCTTTATGATGAAATGGTACGTAATCTAAAGCTGTACAGTCTACTTTTTTTACTACTTAAACCAACCCCCCCCCCCGCTTGTCCGCTATTTTTTGGAAGCAGACCTGGCAACCCTATACGGGGTTGTACTTCAAAAAGGGGCCAGGTAAAAGGGGCCAGATTTAAAAAAAAAAAGGATCCCATCTCACATTAAATTTAAAATTGCTCACGGTTCATAGGATGACTCTTCAGCCACATATTTAATATTCCAATGTTCATATTGTGTCACGTTTAACAATTTGTTAATGACCGTGAAGGTCTTTGGAGTTGCACTTGGAGTCTGTGGTGCTGCCTTGTAAACTTTCTAGACCAGCCATCATTCTCAACTATGCAACCAAAGCTTAAGCTCAACTACTGTACCTAGTAAAGTCTGTTTTTCCAAGCTGGTGTCTTTCAGAAATAGACTCATTGTTCCAGAGGTGATGAAAATTATAGCACAATACCTGTGATGCTTACAGAAAGCATACAGCTGCCACATGATCAGGAGAAGGACATGTTTGATTTGAGGTATTCCTGATAAGAAATTTCATATGTGCCCCTTTTTGTGTAGTTTGAATTACATTTTGCTCTTGAAACCTGGAGGCAATTCAAGGGGCTGGTGGTCATCTATATAAAAGCCATTCATGGCATAGGGACTGTTAGCTGCAGGGCCATCTGTCTTCAGTTGTCTCTGCCCATCTCATATACTGCAACAGGGCTGGCATCAATCAAACAATGGTACTTTATTGGATTTGTAACATGTGCTTGGTCTGTTGAAGTGCCTGCCCCATGGAAAAGCCTCTCCCCCCAAAAAATTTAGTTGACCCCACCTCTGTCAGCCTTTAAGAAAGTTCTGAAGACCTGGTTCTTCCCCAGGAAATTGGATGAGGCAGCCATACAGCATGAGTTGTGTGTCTGGCTCTTCCCATGCTTATGTTTTATGGCAGGCAGTTCTTGTTTAGTAACCCAGTTCGAACCCACAACTTGGTCATTAAACAAAGTGCCCACTAGATGAAACCATGACTGTGCTTATGATCTCACTCCAGCTTTCCTTTGCTTTATAGACTTGTGAAGCTTGTAAATGGGAGGATTGGACATAAAGTTACATTTACATCATCACCATAAGTGCAAACAGTCATCAAAAAAGTAGCTAATATCTACATATTATAGCCTTTGTGCTGAACGTTTTTAACCCTTGCTGATCTCCCAGAGTTGTTTGAAGAAGAGGCAGCCCTATGCATTGATCAGGTAAAGCGAAAATTGAAAGCAGTCCATATATGAAATTCTTCCAAAAATATTTTCTGAAGTGAATAGTCTTCTGTAAAATTGAATGGGAACTGCAGACAATCTTAAAATATGCATATGGTTTGCTCATGGAAGGCTGAGGAAGTTGTTTAATGTGTATGAAGACTGCATTCCTGCCTGATGATTGAAACAATACCATTATTGTTCCTCTGCACAAAGGTAAAAGTAATAGGAGTGCATGCAAAAAGTAAGGGGGATTATGGGTTTGGTAGATATGTGAAGGTATTTGGCAGAACTGTGACTGAAAGGCTATGACAATGAGTAAAATATGGGAAGTGCCATGTAATTTTAAGCTGGATGGTGGGTGTAGAGAAACCAGATATTTGCTTTTCAGGAAGGCTGTGAAAAACATATGTGAAAAACAAAGATTATTGTATATTTGTTGATTTAGAGAATGCACAGGATTAAGTGAATTACAGAATATTTGCACATATGAATTCAGTAAGAGGAGTATATGAGAACCAGTTTAGTTTAGTGATTAAGGCACCAGGCTAGAAAGTGGAAGACTATGACTGCATTCCTGCCTTATCCATGAAAGCCAGCTGGGTAACTTTGGGCAGTCTCTCTCTCTCAGTCCAACCTGCATCACAGGGATGTTGTTGTGAAGAAAATAGGAGGGGAGTGTGTTGGATATGTTCACTGCTTTGAATTATTCGGTGACTGTGCAAAATTACGATGGTGCTGAGTAAGGGATACTTATGACAGATCCTCATAGTTGTGGCTATCAGTGTCAGTCATCAGTGGGAAGGGGGACTTTTGATTTCAAGTCTTATTAGTTGGCTGCTGTGGTGCTAGTTAGTAATAATATTGTCATGATCCAGATGGCTCATTATATGAGCCTGTAAATTACAAGACAATATTAGCTAAATATCCTATTATAAAGTTGGGGAGTTTTCTTCTCACAGGTGGCTGAGTTGCTCCCATAATTTCAGCAAGACAAAATTGAGATGTGTAGTGAAGCAGGATTGCACTTTCAAAAATTCACAACATAAGGTGCTTAACTCACTGCAGAAAAACAAAATTTCTGGCACCAGGGACCGGTTTCGGAAGAAAAATTGTCTTCCATGGACTGGTGGTGGTGATTTTGCATGCAACCTAGACTGCACGTATGTGCAGATGAAGCTTTGCTTGTTTGCCTGCTGCTTGCGCAGCCTAATCCTAACAGGCCATGGACCGGTTCCAGTCTGCAGCCTAGGGGGCTGGGGAACCCTGGACTAGATTACCTCTATGGTTATTTCCAACTGTGTATTTTTATGAAAAATTTCAACATATGCTGATGATAGATAGATAGATACTTCAGACTTTAAGAAGACTTTTCCACCATGTTTTCTAATTTTATTGAACTGACTCCCAAAATTATAGCTACTCCCTAGTTAGGAAGGAGTGTTTGGAATCTTAGCCTGGTTATGTACATCTAATATCCAACCTCTAATGCTTGGCTATAGGCAGCGGCAACTTAGTAAATAAAATGAAAATAGCTTGGGAACAAAATTGGAAGCAAAGTTTGATAATTTTGAACTTTGTGAATAATAAATTATGCATTTTAATTCTGAAAGAAAATATTTTTTATTTGAAACTTTGGTTCCCAACTTTATTTGCATATTTTGGTATTAGTTCCTTAGTTTATTCTTAGTTTATGCTCTACTTTTTTGGCTGCTTTTATCTGGCAGTATTATTTGTGTTTTCTATTAGCATCTATATTCAGGAACAAATTTAATATGTGTGGGATACAGTAGATATGTGTGGGATACAGCAGGGATACAATTTTGTATCCCATGGTTTCATATTGCCTGTTAAGCCATAGTTTTATTTTGAAGCAATTGGTTGTATAAACCACAGTTGTCAATACTGCAGTAATGCATATACTGTGTTAAGTTAGAACTAAACTACACTGAGAGTCAGTTTGGTGTAATGGTTAAGTATCACGCTACAAACCAGAAGACCATGACTTCTAGTCCCACTTTAGGCACAAAGCTAGGTTGGTGACCTTGGCCCAATCACTTTCTCTCAGCCCTAGGTAGTAGGTAATGGAAAACCATTTCAGAAAACTTTGCCAAGAAAACTGCAAGGACTTATCCAGGCAGTCTCTGAGAATCAGACACAACTGAACTGGGGAAAAAAATCTTTATTATGGCTTAGTGCATTGTATGAACTTCTGTATTTGTGGGAGTGAATCAATAGAAATGAACAAAGAATGAATGAATGAAAATGAACCAAGCATTTATCTTGTGTTCAGAATCCTTCACTGAGGCTTATTCTGATTATTACCACCATCATACTTCAAATGGGGCTAAGACTGAATGGGAGAGGATCCCCACAGAGCTGAAATATGTGGGATGTGGGAGGTCCCTGTCTGGATTTCCCCTTTGTCTTTCAACTTTAAAAACAGCTAGAGGGGCTCTGATTATAACAAGAAGAGCAGAGGTTAAATTTTTTAATGTTTACAAATTTGGTTCCCTGTCCCAGTGCCATCACTAAAGTTTCTGTTAGACTTAAGGAACCTACATCTTTTTTTTTCTCCAATTGTTTTGGTGATAGTTCACAAAAAGTGAACCCAGCATAATTTTTTAAAGACACTCTTGAAAACCTTGACGACAAGGATGAAAAACAGTTCAGCCATGAACCACAAATATTCTCTTCTATCAGTACAAAAAGCTTTGTCAGTAAGTAGAGGCTTTTATTTGGAAGAGGTTATAGTTGAAATTAAGACATGATTGTGCAGATAACCAACAATAAAAAGATTGCTGGATTTGAGAATTCCATTCATATTTTGCATTCTATGACTATTTTTAGGGGGAAATTGGACTGACCTACATGACAAATATCCAGCCTGTCTCCAGGTCAAAGAGTCCCCAAGAAATATGCTCCTGTGGGGAAAAAAAGGTCAGTGCAGCACTATATTCAATTGCCAGAACAACTTAACAACTCCTGCGAGATAGAGTTGACAAAATAGACACATCATTTATTTTTGTATGGTAGCATCACTGCTCATGGTGTTTTACATGGGGAAAAACCCTTTAATTTATTGATATTAGTCACTCTCTTTTCCAGACCAGCTTTCCCCACACAGATCCTACCGCAATATGTTTGACTACCATTACTTGAACTTTTAATTAGCATGACCAACAGTGGTTTAAGTAATGGAAAAGTAGGCAATTAACTAATTAAGAATTACTTTGTAGATGTTCATGTCCAATTATAGTAGTCTTCTCCCATCCAGTATTCCTATTCTATGTAGTTATGCTGGGATAATGGGACAGCAGCAACTTAGGGATGGTTGTTCTGTAGCATGGGTAGGGATGGGATGCGGAAGGAAGGAAACGCACATCTAATTTAAGATGGTTTTGTAAGTAAGATTCAACAGGCAAAGTTCCTTAACTTTACTAATATTGCTTGAAGATGGCAGAATATTTCAGTTCCATGAATCAGTTAGAGATGTGTTAAAGCTTAGTTAGATCAGAGCTAGAAACTGATTTTAATAACTAGGTGATCAGAGTCTTCATGCCTATTGAACAGAAAAGTGACCTGCTGCAGTTCTTATGCAAAATATTCACTAGGCTTTGTTTTTCTGTCACACATTCAAGGCTCCCACATTCTTTTTCTCTAGACTCAGGATATTACTAGGCTTTATACAATAATAGTTCAGCAAGGGATAGCACTGGACTAACCTTGTTTGAGCTTTTAAGCTATGAAGGGTCAATCAGAAATAATGGTTTCCTATTCTCTTTTAAGCTGTTTAAACATGAATAGAGCTATTTTTATATAGATGTTCTATTTGATGTATACCTACCTCATTCTTTATGCTCAAACCTAGCAGCTTGATGACCCGTTAGTTGTTCCTATTGTTACTTGCATTTTTGATCTAAGAATAAGCAGTGCATAAATATAGACAATCTCACTTAGCATAAAAATATTAAGTTGCTAGGCCATCAAGCATAAAAAAAGGAAGGATCAAACTTTTTGGTGGTAGATGCAGTGGCTGACATTCAGTTTTATGAACTAAGCTGGACAATCCCACTGTGGAATCAAAATGCAGGATCCAAAGCAAATAATCAAGGCTCATGGCAGTGTTTATTAGACAGTACGTACCACCAAAAGAATAGCGAACTACAAACAAAGAGATGCACTGATATTTACACATTCCATAAAGAAGGAGAAAACGAGGCAGGCATACATGTACATAAGTAATAACATAAGCATGCATATTCATAGGTAATAATGTAATAGATCTCAGGTTACTTCCTGCCCTTCTGTTATCTACAGAGAACAATGGTCTTCGTGAGAAGAAACATTGACATCTTGAAATTCAGGGGTTGCCATGGGAATGTTCTGATTAAAAACTGTACAAGGCTACATTCCATATGTTTCCATTTGTTTTAAACAATTCCATTCATCTGAAAATTTATCACTTAACAAAATAAGATGTAGGCACTGTACTGGAAGTATTTTGAGAAATATATGATTAATTAGGAGATTAACCAACCTTTAGGATAATAATTATAGGAAAGTAAATGAGATGAAAAATGTTCTCCATTGCTATTGGCATCCTAGTGATACTAACTCAAATCTTCCTGTAATTGCTCACTCCTTCTGTAATTTTTTCCCTTGTGATAAATAGATTGCCCAGTGCTAATTCAGGATCTTACAACAATTACTGCTGCACTATATTTTTATGAAGGTTAGTCTTTGTTACAAAAATAATAAAAAGCCAACTAATTTGACAAATGAGCAGTATTTCATGTCCATTGTTATTTTCCTCCCATGGCTTACTTTTGACGGAAACACTTGGTTTTCTCTCTCCTCTATCATATGGATAGTTCTCCAAATTCACAACTATGTCTAGTGTTCTTATGAGATCTTTTTAAAAATCAGTTCTATTTTTAGTGCACAGGAAATGTTTATTTTGTCTTTTATTACACATTACAGTACAAACATGTGCTGTACTGTTTTGGGTTGTTGCTGCCATTCCATTGTTGTAACAAGATCTGAAAACCTTGTCAGATCATATTATGTGGTCAATAAAACTCAATACTAGAAACAGCGTGGCATTATGGGCCAAAAGATAGCTCTATAGATAATGGTATAACTTCAAGAGGAGCTAGGACCCTAATCCAGAACTTCAGTCTCTTGACAGACTGGACTATAGAGGAAGCTGGGATTAAATCACGACAAAGAATCCAAAAGCAAGCCAATAATTACAATCAATGATTATTCATACATACATACGTACATACATACACACATATTCCATCAGCATAGTATATCCTCTTATATTCCTTCCTATCCAGGAAGATCTAAGGGTGTGGCTGGGTCAAACTAAAGCACAAATATACTCTCATTACAGGTTGGTAACTGGCCTCAGACTGGCCTGAAGGAAGCACAATTCTGCTTCAGAAGCTAATTGGACTGTAGTCTAACCTTCATTACCTGGAGGTAATGAAAACATTCTCCACTGTGCTGGAAGGTAGCAGGCTAGTTTAAGGAATGCAAGGCAATTAGATGATACATAGCTGTCTCCTTTAGTTGCCTCCCAGTACCTGCTACCTGAGATGGCTGCACATAAAGATCTTTTTAAAAAATGGGCAGGGGAAATCCAGAGGTTCAAGTTTCTGTGCAGGGCAGCTTTAGCCAGAAATAAATGCAAGATTAATGGGCTCTGCGTTGAATTGTTAGGAATAGCAATCATTTTCTTTGCCTCCAAAAGGTAAACGTAAGCTAATACCAAATGAATTTTATGCTCATAATAAATAATAAATTCAGTTCACTAATTCCATCTTGGGACAGTCATTGAACTGCAGATCTCCTGACTGATGTGTCTTCTCTAATTTAGGGAGTGTTCTTGCCCTCCTCCCCATTCTGTGTTTTAGAACAACTTATCAGATGAAGAGTTTGGAAGAACTTGAAAATGTTCATGCTCTTTTATAACATTTGATCTTTATAACAATATTATCTAGCTCTGGGAAAGCTGAGCCTTCCTCCTTTTCTTAAGCTTTCATTGTTGAGTATGCTCAGGTTACCTCAGTGAAATTTCCCCAATATTATTTCACTGAGGAGAGAGGAAAAGGAGTCACAATAACCATAATAATCCAGTCCTCATGCTCTGCATTCCCAGTCTGTGAAGGTTGGGATTTTTTTTTAAAAAAAAATTCTGTCTGTTTGCCCATACCTCATGTTCACACCTGCAAAGTCAGCAAAGGGAGAAAGAAAAACCACACAAAAGGAGAAAGCATCAGCATTCCAACAGGCCTTGGGAGGCCGCTACAATTCACTAGTTTTTAATACAAGAGCTTGCATTCCTTCCCGAGGTCAGCAGCGGAGGCTTTGTCTGCTTGTGGTGGGATTGGTGAGAACAGAATGAAAGACCTTTCCACAGCAGAGCTAGGTTGGGGTGAGGAAGAAGAGGGTCACGCTCACACAAGAGAGCCCTATGCACCTTATTCAGAAACTGTCCCTGGCTACAGTTGTAGAAATTTATCTCCAGCCTCAGACATCATTCGAGTGGCTGTGGTTTCCGGCGCCTCGGCATAGTCAGCTGATGCCATCGCTGACTATAGGGGGCGAAACTTTGGCCCCCTCAGAGAGGGCG
>NW_015386930.1:638109-650221 GCF_001527695.2 Protobothrops mucrosquamatus | reverse complement strand
ACCTGACCTAGGGTGGATTTTATATTGGGTTTTAAATATTCGGAAGACGCAACATTAAAATTCGGTTTAATTCGGTTTTAAGGGGGGGATTGTATATATGTTCTGGTTTTAAATATGTTGTGCGCCGCCCTGAGTCCCTGTCGGGAGAAGGGCGGCATATAAATTAAATTAAATAAATAAATAAATAAATAAATAAATATATATTAGCAATTACAGCACTGCTTTTCATCACCTTTAGATAATACAGTGCTATGTCGTACGGAGTTTTATGGAACTTAGTCTTTAGGAATACAGAGAATTTCCCAGATGGTGCTAAATGTTCTAATCTCACTGACACAAATTATAAATATTGTAAAATGAAACATTATTTTAACGTTTTCACTGCCGAATCTCTCAACATGATCACATAGTTACTCTATCGTACTAGAAGTGATTTTATATTTACCTTTAATTTGCATCATATTTGTGCAGGACTTGTGGGACTGTTTGCCTTATTTGTTTTTACTCCTTTTTCCTTCTATTTCCTCCACAACATTAACTCTCTGTGGTGAGTAAGGCTGAGTGAGTGAGTGAATGATTGGCCCAACATCACTCAGCTGGCTTTCATGCCAAAGTGGGACTAGAACTCACAGTCTCCTGGTTTCTAGCCTGGTGCTTTAACCATTAAACTGAAATTGTTCATATTGGTCTATAAAGAACCAGAGAGTAGAATATTCTGCTTTGTGACTCATTCAATGGACTTTTTAACCCTTCCATCAATGGCCCAGCAAATACAAATGTCATATCCAAAGTTGAATCTTGGCAACAGATAAGAGACAAGTGTTGGTAAATAAAAATAAGTAAAAATCCTGATTTGGGCCATTTTTGCACTTGAGTTTTAGTGCAGAAGAGTCTTTCACCCAATCATATTTCTGTTGATATAACAGTAATGAAGCAATATAGCTTCAGCAATGCCTGGATGATACTATAAGATGCTTTTAATTACTTTGGAGAAATTATAGAAAGGTGTTGCAGTGGAGTAGATAATATACTTGTCTGGCCAAATGAACCTATTGGAACTTATTGGAAAAGAAACACCAAGAAAAATAATCAACAGATCATGGGTATATATTTGCAATTGCTTCTCTCTTTTTTAATTTCATTTTCTCCTTTAAATCTGTACCCTAAACAGAAATAATTTGAGATTATCTCATTTCAGATAAGTTTCTCCAAACATATACTGCAAATTAGGTGAGTGGATGATTGATACTGCTTTACAGATTTCTACTTTCTGCTCCATTTAGATATTTGTAAATTAAGGATATTACAAAGATATCCTGTCTCCAGTACTTCAGCTATCTCTGGAATTTCTACTGTTTGTGAAATGGAATTCACAGGAAAAATAACATTAGCATTTAGGTTATTACATGCAGCATTTATTTTATTTAAAGTTGACATACCTGCTTTTTAGCTAGAAACACCAGAAAGGCCTTTTTAGATCAATTAAAACAAAACATTTCTTGCCCTCAAGCTTAGTCTTGTCAAAAACAACTGAAAGGATGGAGAGATGAGGTAGAAAAAAAGAATATTACACTTCCAAATCATGGTTCATATTAAAAAGTTTCCTGCACCATGTTGTATAAAAGAAATTGACCAAAGTTAGTGCTTTTCATATGCATGTAACCCAGTTGCCTTACTTGCCAAATTAGTGTCCCTTTAACATCTTGGTTAGAATCGTGGGGATTAAATTTAACTTAACTAAGAATGATAGATGGAGGAAGTGTTGGAGAGAGACTGGCCAAGACGGGGAGGAGTCAAATGGGGAATTAGTTTAGAATTCCTACATGGGCACAAGAGGTGAAGTCTGACTCCCCCCTTGAATGCCACTGAATCTTATCTAGTCTGCCAGATACAAATAGTCAGAGAAGAATCCTGTGTATAGAGTTAAGCAATAAAACAGCTAATTGAACTCTTCTTGTCTGGATCTCACTTGACAAGAAGGCTGGTTTAGAAGTAATAGCCAAGAAAAGATGAAGAGGAAAGGAGGAAGATCATTGCAATTTTATATAAATTTTGAGAGAGGATGTTATGCTGTTAAGATACTTAGATTTATCTGGGGGTTTTCCTTTAGTATAAGGGACATACCTAACAGGCCAATTTCTTTCTTCCACTGTATCACCCTTCCTTCCTACAGATAAACTTCCTAGAATATTTGGCAAAACTTGAGATCAATTTTGAAGTCTGTAAGGAGGTAAGAAACAGCAACTCTCATCAATGGAATGGATGTCATCAAACATAAAGCTAACGCTTCCACTCTCTGCTGGCTCAGGCTTGGATATCCATTTCTGTCCCTACTCGCCTTTATTTTTCAGCATGGAAACACCTTTGCCCTTTCTGATTCTCCCATTGTTGAGAACATGAAACTTTTATTGGATTATATCCAGAGTTAAAGGATCCATCTTTTGTGAATCAGGGTTCAGGGTAAAGAGAATAGAGTCCTTCAAGTTGACTTGACTTCTGATGACTTCATGAACAGCAGTACTGAAGTGGTTTGGGGTAGCTTTGTTCTGCAAGATTTTTTAAATTTTCTGTCTTAGAGTTATCCAGGAGATTTTCTATTCAAATACCAGTCAGCATTTGTACATCCCTGTACCCAATTCTAACTGAAATAGCAGAAGGCAGCAAAAGAAAAGCTTACTGGTTTTAAACAAAGACGGCTGATGAAACACTCCTCTGATTTAGCTGCAATATGATTCAAAATGCAGGTAGTACTCGACTTAGGACAATTGAGCCCAAAATTTCTGTCGCTAAGTGAGACATTTGTTAAGTGAGTTTTGCCCCATTTTACAACTTTTCTTGCCACAGTTGTTAATCACTGCAGTTGTTAAGTTAGTAACACGGCTGTTAATTGAATCTGCCTTCCCCATGGACTTTGCTGGTTGAAAAAGGTGATCACACATGATCCTGGGACACTGCAGCCATCATACGTATGAATCAGTTGCCAGTTGAATTTTGATCAGTGACCCTGGGATGCTGCAATAGAAATAAGTGTGAAAAATGGTCATAAGTCACTTTTCTCATTGCCTTTATAATTTTGAATTGTCACTAAATGAACTGTTGTAAGTCGAGGGCCACCTGTATAGTTTTAGGTGAGACTGTCATTGTACAATCACCCTACTTTATTCATGGTATTCTCTAAAAATGTTATTCTCTATTTTAACCCTCTCATTTTTTTCAAGCATTCCTTGTGTCTTTCCAGAAAAAAAAAATCTATTAAAGAGAAAAAAGTAGAATATTTTCCATGTCTGTTGGTCCATAGGATTTTAATGTGCAATGCATTTTTGTTATAGTTTTGCTATCTGTTCGAACCAAAATCTGCTATAATTGATCCAGGTTTTAGCAAACAATGGTGATGGTAATGACAGATGTCAAACCTCTTCACCCGATTTAAATACCGTATATGGCTATGTTCTTTGAATGTAACAATTCTATGGTCATGCCACTCAGAAAAGATTATCAGCAGCCAAGGAAGGAGAGATTTGATTTCAAAGGGTACCCTTCTCTATTAGAAATAGTTGGTATGAGATAATGTGCCACATATTTATCTGGGACAGATAGTAATGATTATAGGAGAGTTTTCAGTGAATTTGCTGGGAGGAAGTGCTGTGTCCTATAATTAAAGTTAGAAAGATAAATCTCTACTTCTGCCAGCTTTCAGAAATATTTCTGCTAGCATCTCTCTTCATTGATACATTTTCTTCTGCCATCATGAGCAGCAAGTATCTACTTTTGAAAATGGAAAACAATATTTATTTATTTATTTATTTATTTATTTATTTATTATTTGAATTTATACCCTGCCCTTCTCCTTGCGGACTCAGGGCGGCTGACAGCCTGATAAAAACAACTACAAAAATACCCCAAAAACTATCATTAAAACAAAGTTAAGATGAAATATTAAATTT
The DNA here is from genome assembly GCF_001527695.2 of Protobothrops mucrosquamatus. Taxonomy (NCBI): domain Eukaryota; kingdom Metazoa; phylum Chordata; class Lepidosauria; order Squamata; family Viperidae; genus Protobothrops; species Protobothrops mucrosquamatus. Next base: position 646,277 of record NW_015386930.1, on the reverse strand, counting down.
GGCCTTATTACTTTTTAAAATTAATTATCTTTTCCTGTGGTTATTGGAACAAGACGTGCAGGTGTAGAGAAAAAATCAGAACTGAAATAAAGAAAAGAAATAAAGCCAGTTCTGTAGGCCTACCCAACCAAGTCCTGGGTGCTATGTACAGATGGCAGTCCCACCTAAAATATATTTCCACATTTAAAATAAACAGATAATGGGACACTTTTCATCTATGGCAATAAAACTAGACATTTAAAATGTAATCCCAATAATTATTTCAGGGTTTTATCTCTATAATTCTCAGCTACTGGGATATTGATAATACTTTAATAACCAAGAAAACACATGCTAAGGAAAGGGAAGAAAATGATAATACACGGGCATGCAGGAGGCTAAATCACTATTCTGCCCTGACTTTTCTGCCAGTTATTTCAATATTTCATAAAAGCCACCATTTAATGTTTCAGACCAGATGCAAAAATAAAATAAAATTGCTGAGTGGCTGTCTTAACCTTCTATGTACTTTAACCTACCTGCTTTTTTTTTTATTTAGGATGCTTCCTGATCAAGAAAGTTTGCATTACATCACTAAAGTAGGAAGATAAAAAAAACATCTTGATCTCGATATCTGTGACACATGCAAAAATCACTGGCAATACCAGTGAAATGTTTTGCATAGTTCCCAACTTGCCCACTAGATGTCAAAGTGGTAAAAGGGAAATTGAGGAAACTTTCCTTAGAAAGGATGACTCAGTGCACACATGCAATGGTTCCTTGTTGCATGAATCAGGGCTGAATGAAACGGAAGGAGGGAAGACACAGCTTATTCCATTTAAGTTAAAGAGCCACATAATCTTAGTAGAGTTGCAAGTGGCTTGTGCCTCTCATCTAAGATTACGTGGTGGCTGTTTATGCCTTTACTTGGTAGGTTCTGCAGAAACACAAACAGGATATCAGCTAAGGGAGAGTCCCTCCCTTTCATCAGCAAATAACTTTCCAACCCAGAATGTGGAGAGTAATCTCTAATCCAGTGTTTCTCAACCTTGACAATTTTAAGGCATGTGGACTTCAACTCCCAGAATTCCACAGCCAGCAATGCTGGCTGTGGAATTCTGGGAGTTGAAGTCCACATGCCTTAAAATTGTCAAGGTTGAGAAACACTGCAGTCTAATCACTCCTTTTTAACCAATAGTTTGAATATCTACAGTATTTACTACCTTTAAAAAATCCTGGCTTTGCTTCAGCAAGAGTTCAAGATCATACATTACTAACTACCTGCTTTTGAACTACTTGTTTAACTTGGCTCTTGCATTAATGTTTTTAATGTTTAAATTCACATAATACACTGAATCATAGAGAGCCAATTTGGGGTAGTGGCTAAGGCAACAAGCTAGAAACCAGGATACTGTGAGTTCTAGTCATGCTCTCAAGCACAAAGCCTTGGTGACCTTATGCCAGTCACTCTCTCTCAGCCCTATGAAGGAGACAATGGCAAACCATTTCTGAAATCATGTCAAGAAGACTGAAGGTACTAAGTCCAGGCAGTTGCCAGGAATCTTTCTGTTATGAAATTGATGTCTTCCAGATGAGTTGAATTACAATTCCCATCGTTTCTGGCTAAGGCATGCTGTATCATTTTAACTTTCAAATTCCTCTTAATTTATATTATTAAATGAATAACTCAAAGACACACAGACAAAAAGATACACAAAAATAAAAAAGGTTGGGTTTACACATCATACTAAACCAGAAAAAGATAAAAAGCCTAGTTCAAAGTGTTATATGAATATAGCTACTGGTTAGCCACATGACCTCTCAATCACAGATTTGCTTAACTTCAATAAGCAATTATATTATAAACATTGATTTCTTTTGAACTGGAATACTGGTGTTTTCAAGGTCACAAATTCATTCTGAAGGACTCTCTCTCTTCCCTCCTTTAATTCAATGGGAATATTCGTTTAATAATATAAATTAAGGGGGATTTGGAAGTTAAAATGATACAGCGTGCCTTAGCCAAAAACAATGGAAGTTGTAATTCAACTCATCTAGAAGACATCAATTTCATTCCAGAAAGCTGGTTCAACTCAACACCCCAGATTCAGTCACCACCACCTTGCCAGAAGGTTGCAGTCATGGTAAAAACCTCTGCTTGAGGCCTTGGAGCTGCTCCCACGCAGACTGCTGGGCTAGTAAATTAATGGTCTGACTCAGAATAAAGTGACTGGTGTTGCCAATGCAGTCTAGGCAAATGTGGAGTCTCAACTTGCCCTGCTAAGAGACAAAATCAAGATAAGGAGCATCCTCCTTCCTGCCACAGCAAGTTGAAGGCTGTGCTGCCTGGCAAACCAGCTCCAGCCAAGCAGGTGGTGGCCCTGCTTGTTTAGTCATGTATCTAGAGGACTCTGCTAATTGACAACCTGGGAACATTTCAGCAGCAGGCCCTAGGCAGATTTTAAAACACCGAGTCAAGAAAGACCTGCTCTGAAATCTATTTCTGCAATTTCTGTTTGACATATCCCAGGGATGTCTGGTGGGATGGGGGGGGGGGTTTAAAAAAAAAGTCAAAAGGGCAGTCACACCTTATAATAGAAGCCCCGCCCCTTTTTAATCTGTGCAACACATAAAAAGAGGTGGGGCTTTATTCATGTGATCCCAGTAGCTATCTTGACTTTCTTTTACCAGCTTTCTGTGTTGTATTAGTCACATTCCCAACAGACTATAATTGTCAAACTATCACTAACTTAAAAATCCTGGAGGAGACTCCCACCCCAAAATAGCTGAAATATTTTGCCTCTTTTTTTTTTTAACTTAGGGAAAAGGGAGATCGGCTAGATCGCAGGACTTTGACGGAGAGCCAGGAAGCTTTAATGGAGATGAAGTAGTGAGCTTCTGCTAATTCTGTTTAACCCAGTGTTTCTCAACCTTGACAATTTTAAGGCATGTGGACTTCAACTCCCAGAATTCCACAGCCAGCAGAGCTATGCTGACTCAGGAATTCTGGGAGTTGAAGTCCATGAGTCATAAAAGAGCCGAGGTTGCCTACCCCTGACCTAGCGGCAAAGAGGTATAGAAAACTCGGACATTTTGCCGGCAGCCCGGATTTTTGCAGCCCAGAAATTGGATGGCCCTAAACTTGAGATCAGGTTGGTCGAAGTCATGAAGCAAGGAGTGGCCGGCAAGGGGAACCCTGGGTCGGGCCCGAAACGGCAATCTCCCGCCTACTCTGTACAGTAGTTAGCTACTAAATCAGCTTGTCCCCCACCTTTATTTTAGAACTCTCTCTCTGGAACGAACTGGAACGAACTACCCCCAGAGATCCGGGTGATCCCTGATCTCCCTTCCTTCCGCCGCGCCCTTAAGACATGGCTATTTCAACTAGCAGGACTGGCCTAAGGGGTAATTTTTAGCGGGGTTTTCAAAATAATTTTAAATTACAAAGGCCAATCTAATATTTCATTTTAATTATGTTTTTAACGATAGTATTGTGGTATTTTTTGTATTTGTTTTTATCAGGCTGTCAGCCGCCCTGAGTCCGCAAGGAGAAGGGCGGGGTAAAAAATTCAATCAATCAATCAATCAATCAATCAATAAATAAATAAATAAATAAATAAATAAATAAATAAATAAATAAATAAATAAATAAATAAATAAATAAATGTGTGTGAATGTCTCACACCCCAGGCGATGAGAAATTGCAGGCTAGTTGTAACCTGATATCCGCAACACCTACAAATGACAGATGTATTCAGTCTGCACTCTCCTCCTTAAAATGGCTTCAAGCTCTTTTTAATAGTTGGCCTTCTCTCTTTTTTCTTATTCTTTTTTGGTTTCTCCTACCGCCAGTTCCTTAACCTTTTTAGAGAAGACACCGGTTTCTGAATAGTCTGCTTGGTGGGGTTGCCAACTAGTGGTTTGCTCTTTATTGTTATGAATCAATATACTTTCATTTTTAAGAATTACTTGGAGTGATCAAGAAGCAGCAAACAGGCTCATCTTATTAAAGGTGTCTTTGGAAGCAGTTTGAGAAGACAAGCCTGCTGGGAGGAGAAGTGGGCAGTTTCCTAAACAAGATAAATAAGGCATGAACTAGAATGAATAGCACTCTGCTTATATTTTAATTAATTTTTCTCAATAAATTGTTCTTCTTGACACTTCTTTCCTTCCACTAAGGCAGTGCTTAAATCAGTATCAGCATTGCAGACAATTTTTGTTCCCCTCTCCCAACAACAACAAAAGAAATCCCTAAGCAGGGGTGGCTGAGATACTGCAACTGGTTCAAATCACCTGATTAACTTCCAATTGCTGAGGGTGGCCTGAACTTGGATTTCCCTATTCCTTATCCAACACTTTAACCCAGGGGTCTTCAAACTTGGCTCTTTTATGACTTGTAGACTTCAACTCCCAGAATTCCTCAGCCAGTGTGCCTGGCTGAGGAATTCTGGGAGTTGAAGTCCACAGTTCATAAAAGGGCCAAGTTTGAAGACCCGTGCTTTAACCACTGCATTATGCTGGTTCAGTATAATGCTGGAGATCCATGGTGGGCTGATCCATGACAGACTGTTTTACTTCCATTAAAATAAAAGCATGCATCCATCTCTTCTCTCTCTCTCTTCTTATTTGAGGTCAGAGTCATTTTGTGTGTTGTGTGTTTGCAGTGGGCACACCAATAGCTCTTAAGGCTGGCTCTCCAGTGAATTCAGCTCACTGATATTACTATTAACAACAGGGGCAGGGAAGGGGACAGGAAGATAAGATTATGGTAGCCATGTTTGCTGTACATGAGGAACAAGCACACAAAAAGGGAAGCAGGCTGGGGCTATTTCTCCAAAATCACCATTATGCTGGAGCCGCAGGATATATAAAATAAACAATAAAGGCCTCTCTTGTGGCCTTCATTCAGTCATATGCACATGGAGGATGTTGCATTAGATGTTGCCCTCTTGGTAACTGATAATCAGATTTGGACTGGGAACTCTTTTCATTAAGCTTGCCAGCTCACGTCACAGTCTGGATCCCAAAGTATACACCTGTGGCTATTTTAAATATTTTAAAAAATACTATTGTAGGGTCCTTGATGCTCTCTGAGCTTGATTATTTTCTTGCAGATGTTTCATTATCAAACTAGGTAACATCATCAGTGCTAGCTAGCATCATCAGAAACAATTTTTTAAGATATTTTGGAGGTGAGATTCCTTTTTTGACATTGCTTTTTTTGAAACCAGTGGAAAAGCTTTCCTTCTTATTAGTGAGGAAAGGCGAATGAACTGGCATATGTTATTTTCCCTAGAGCATCTGTACTTTTGTTGTAGAGTAAAACTGATAAAGAAAAGATTAACAATACAGAGATGGATAGTGGATAGTTTTCTAAGCTCATTGGAAATTTCCAAATTAGAACACATCCAAACCCCTGTGATACCAGCTGGAGACTTGGACAGAAGGATATACTGTTATCACTGAACTCAGCCACACATGAGCCATGGCTACACAATAGCCATGTAGAGTAGGTGAAACACGTGGTTGGAAAGTTTATGGTTCAACATGTTATGAAAACCCAGCAACTGAAGACAGTCATATTAAACTTTAATGTGGTTCATTTGTTTGGACATATTGGACAAATGTGAACAACGAGATTGTGTTTTGTTTTCCCTGGGTAAGGACTTAGCTTTTGCATGAACTCAAACATTTATAACACAATACCACAGCATATAAAATCATATCATGTTCAACTGTTTTATTTTCTTTATGTTTAAATCTCAGCATATAATGGTTCATTCTAGATTAGGAGCTTTGGGATTGAGATGGGAAGACCTAATCCTTTTATTACACTTTTTGTGTAGTAATCATCCACATTTAACTCACATCTCTTTCTTTCTTTCTTTCTTTCTTTCTTTCTTTCTTTCTTTCTTTCTTTCTTTCTTTCTTTCTTTCTTTCTTTCTTTCTTTTTAGATTTGCTTAAGAAGGAAGTGAAAGAATGGCAGGTGAATGATGACCAGGCATAGCAATCTGTTTATTTGTTTTTTGTTTGTTACATTTGAAAATGCAGGCAACTGTAGTTTAATTGGATAATGAACAAATCTGTGTAAAGCATACAGCATGAAATAAGCTGCTATAATAAAAGTAACAGCATTATGCAAATAAAAACAATCCTTACCTTCAATATTCAGCAGAATAAAATTATTTCCTTAAATGCCTTAAATGTGTAAGAAAATTAGAAAGTATTCACATGGTGATAGAAAATCCATACTGGAGTTAGACAGAGTTTAAAGAACTCAAGTATGCTCACTTATCTGCAATTTGCCTGCAACATATTGCAAATAACAAGTCACTATAGGTTAGAAGATAAGGGTTAAAAGAATCTTATCTTGATAATACTCTGATATGTGACACAAATGAACCAGGAATCTTCAGGATATAACCCACTGTATGCTATAGAAATATCTCTGCAAGTTCAGGTTCCATCTAGTTCTGAAGTCAAATGCAGTCTCTTTATAACATACTGCAATAATACCAGAATAAGGAAGTACTTTGCTAGGAATGGTTCTTTCCCAACAAGATAAGATTATCAATGGTTTCTCCTTGGGATCAAAAGAGGGACAGATTAAAGTTCATGGCTATGCTTATTGGACAGGTACAAATAAAATACTGGCACGAAAGAATAAACAAGTGAAAGGGAATTAAGACTGGCTATACCAGGGAGTTAGAGTATTCAGATGCTGTGCTGCAACTAAGAAATCCATCCTTTGAAGGCAGTGTTTTCAAACTTGACAACTTTGAGATGTGGGTACTTCAACTCTCAGAATTCCCCAGCCACAATTCTGAGAATTCTGGCAGCTGAGGTCCACACCTTTTAAAGTTACCAAGTTTCAAAAACATGGTTTTAGAGGAAATAATGAGAACAATATAAAGTCTGTTGTGGCACAGATGAAGGTAATTCATATACTTCCTTTTCACCTTTGAGGGAAAAAAGGTGTATTTCTCTCCTCTCCCCATTCACATAGACACATTACCATTATACACCACTGTATTCTCTTACAAACACATATTCTTTTGTTGTTATTAACACTATTTGCATCTTTCCTTTTCCAAAAATCTGAGTAGATAAAGGTAATGAGGCATTCCTATCCCACTTCCTCTTAATTCTCTGACTTCCTGCACTGGCAATTTCCTAATTTTAAGGAGATTTGCTCCTTTTTATCAGTAATCTCAGCTAGGTTTCTGTGAAGACAGAGGAACCAATGAGGTTTTGTCCTTGCTCTTTGTGAATAAATAGATTTCAGTTTGCTGGTAAAAGTAGGAAATCAACAAGCTGGTCCTTACCAGATAACTGATCAAAATCAACTAATCAGAAAAGGCACCCTAAGGAGATAATTTCTATAAATATGAAGCAGAAATTGATATGAGTTACTGAATATATAGTGTATATGAATGTAAAGTTCCTTGCTATTAGAAACTCATGAAAATGTTTCAATTCGAAATTTGAGTTGGTAAAGCTTATTTTTTCCCCATGCCACTTGTAATCATTGTCTTGCTGTTTTATTATATTTTTCCTAAACTTCTTTTACTATAACCACTTTATGTTTTTATGATATGTTTTTTATGATGTGCAGTTTGGCTGATGATGGCTATGTTACATGCTCCTTCTTTTATAAGGCGCTTTCCTTACTTTCTGCATATTAAAGTCAGAAATCAGTATAAAGTGAGTGTGTTGGAAGAACTCCAATTAAGATAAAAAGCACAAGGGGGTGGTGGTGCAAGTTTTGCTCACATCACAAAGCAGCAGGATTAGCCTTGTAACTGTCAAGCACTGGGGAAATCAGGAGATCCAGGCAGTTCAAATGGGTGTAAAGATTTATTGCAAGCTTAAGTTCTCTACAAGCATCTGAACTACTAATGGTTAAAACAATTTGGCAGTAAATAAGGAATTAACAGTGGGATGGATTTAGATCACTTGGGGTGAAAAGGGACGTTTAATCCTTCCATTGGGCTCAGCCTGGTCATCTCCTACAGTAATGGCTTCAAGCTAAAAGAATTTGCTCTACTGCTCTGTTTTGTCTTGTCTGAAGGTCTCCTCCATCAGTTCCTCTGTTAGTTAGCAAAAGTCAGATGTCTGCAGAGGAGGGCAAAAAAGTCAAGATAGTCACCCTGACTGCATATTCAAAGCCCCACCCCCTTTTAAATG